>NW_010396102.1:146112-166563 GCF_000710305.1 Buceros rhinoceros silvestris
CCCCCCGATGCCCTGTCCAGTGAACTAACAGATCGTCTGAGCCCTTCTAGGTCTGATCTATCCACTCTCTTATTAGCATAGGGTTGCTTCCTAGTTCCATGTGTTCCCAGACATGAGTCTTTCGCTTCAAGCTGTGAAAGCTCCCACTCAATTAACAAGGTAGCTGAATCCAGCCAAATTCTCTTTTTATCTTCATTCCATGATCCTGTTTTATTCATTAGCAAAATAGAAAGTATTTCAGATATATGTTGTTGTAATTCATCAACACCACAGTTTGGATTTCAGCTACTCTGAAGATCCTTTTCCATCGTGAGGGCCAGCATGTCTTTGGCAGGACATCAAACACACCCAGCTGTCCTGTGGAGATGTGTCCTTCCAGAGCTCGAAGCGCTAACGTCTGCCTTCATCGCCTTCACGAAGGGCAGAATTCCCCCTCCTCTGCCCTGTCTCTTGCAGCAGTGTGAGGACCTTCCATGTGCACCATGGTTCCCAGAACTTGACTTTCTCCTCTCCAGTGGGTGTGATGTACCCAGCAAGGCACCTGGCCGTGGGATTGTGTGACATTTACAGACACGTGGATATTGGCATCCTCAGGTCTTCCGGCCTTGGTTCCAGTGCGTGCTTGGCACAGAAGAGAGAGTGATGGAGGGACCAAATCTGGGATCTCCTTTCTGCTCTGGGGATAGCCCTTACCTTGGCTGGTAGGTAGGAGAACCGAATCACAGATGTGGATAGCTGAGATCCTAAACTCCCGGAGCCTGAATCTTGGAGCTGTAAGAGATCCCTTTCCTGTCCTGTGCAGACTGGGCACAGGCTAGGGCCCAGTGTCACACTGGTCCATCACAGGAGTCCTTTTCAATGCAGGGGTTTTTGAAACAAGTGTCTTTTTTTCTCTCCTAGAAAGGCTGAAATTCAGGCAAGCCAAAGGGGGTTGTGCCAAGGTTATCCCATTCACAGACCTTAAAGGACCACTGGGCAGTGTGGGACTGTTGGTGAGGACATCAGATGTGTAGGCAGCCATCCCTTCAGCACAGAGAGCTGGGAAGGAGCTGGATCTGCCAGTGATGGCTTTTTCTGTTCCTAGAAGCAAGCTACCTGCTGCAGCAGGATTCACGCTGGGCTGAGACCCCGGCAGAAAGCCCGGGGCAAGGGGAGCTGGTTTCTCTTAGTTTGGGGACCTTTGTTTGAAAGCCCTGCAGAGGTGAAGTGCTTTTGGGCAAGAGTGACCTTCAGCAGAGAAGCAGGGTGGCCTGGCAGCCTGGCGTGCCCATCTCCCTTTTAGGAGACAGGTTGGAGCCACGCTTCGCCCCTTCCGCTGCAGCTGGCTGGAAGCAAACTCTTCTGCTCTAGCAAAGACTCACTCTCTGCAACAGGGAAAGGGACTCAAGCCGCAGGATGTGACACTGTTTGTAAGTCATAGAGTGTGACACAAGGTTTTAATTAATAAGTGTTTGGCACTAGTGAATTGCAAGAGATAAAATCAACTGCTGCCATAAAAGTCGCTGCTCCACAGCTGGCTCAGCCCGTGTGCTGCCTGCCTTCCTCCGAGCCAGAGCCCTCCCCCTTTCCTCCCCGGTGTTGCTTTATGGTGTATTTACCTTCGGAAACTACTAAAGCAATTCTGAGCCAGGGGATTTGCTGCTGCTACTGTAGCTGGGCTTTAACTGATGGGTAGGTCCTGCAGGAACACTGGGAGCCCGACTTCCCTGAGATCACAGAGATTGTGGAGGTCACCAGGCCTGTCCAACAGCAACAGAGAGAAGCTTTCTGCATTGTCTGTGTTACACTTTGAGATCTGTTGCTCCACAGATGTGGTTGCTGGACTCACACTCCTCTAAGAGCCTACACAGTGGAGTGGGCAGGCATCTCAGAAGGAGAAGCCACCTGAGAAGCTGCAGGTTCACACCACAGCAGGCCCTTTGTACCAAGGTTTACGGTCACACTGGCCCTTTGTACCAAGGTTTACGGTCATACTGGCCACTGAACGTCATGTAGCATCTTCTAGGTCAAACTTACATTTGAGGGTGCACCCCCGGTGTTTGCCAAATGGCTCTGAAGTACCCCCTGTCTCATGGTGTGTCTGATAAAGATCACGGGGTATGAAAGCAATAACTCTAAATTCCCTCTCTCTTGTCCCAGTCTCTCACTGACTGCAGCGCACTGTCCTGTTGGACAGCTGACGGCTGTCCTCTGCTGCTGTGGTGGCTGTTTCATAGCTGCGGCATCGTGTGGCAAATGGTTGAGATCCATTTGGGGATAAAACACACTGGAAACTAAAAAGGGTTCAGCGGTGATGGCTGACCCTCACCTTCACAGGAGGACCGGGGCAGGTTAGTCTTCGTTCAGAAACTTTCTCTCCCCTCAGCTGTTGTATTTGGTTTCTCTAGAACTCTGTGAAACAGCTGAGGTCCCCTTCCCCCTTGCAGCACGGTGATGCTTCCACCCAGCAGCCAGATACCAAATCCACTCTTTTTCTCAGTTACCTGGTTTTTTATTGATTCATTGACGTTCACCTTCCCGTGAAACTCTGCATCTCCTGCTCCCATGGGAGAGACGGCTGCTCTGTCGCTCTCAGACTATGACTCAGGGTTCCCCGCTCTTGTTTACGCAGTGGTGCTCCATGGTGATCTTACCGAGGCTGGATTGTGACCTTGCTGAAGGAACTGTCTGGTTTTTGTGGCTGCCAAGTACTGCAGAGCAGCTCTCGCTGCAGAAGGCATATGTGTCGTGGTAGTGTCTGACCTTTGCAGTTTGCTGTTGGGAAGAGGGAGACAAAAAGGCAAGAAATAAAGCAAAGCAAAGCAAACAAAACAAGGAACAGCTCTTGAAGTGCCAGAAGCAAAAGTCATTTGAGATAGCAATTTTTTTTTTTAATTCTATTTTTAATCCACTAACTTTCATTTTTCTCTGGAACTGGTGGAAAAAACAAGCTTCTGGATAAAGAACTTGTGGTTAGACATAAATAACCGTGTTAATCAGCAGCGCAGGGAGAGGAGACAGAGAACTATGTGACGAGTGAGCTGAAGTTTGGTCAGATCCTTCTTTGTTTGAGAGGTTTCGCTTGCCTTTGCAGAGAGCTGTCTCCAAACCAGAATCCAGTATAAGTTGAGTGTTATTAAAATAATTCATCTTGTAAACCTGGGCAGAGTTTGTTTGGATTGTTAATTTGCTTGAGGCCTCGGGCGCCCGTGTGTGTTGAAGCCGATAAGATCCGTGGGTTAGCACAGAGGGTATCCGATTGCAGGGTCTCGCAGGGGTAGGAAATCACTTTACAAGCGTGCCTAATGCTCCTGGTGTGCAGAAATTATTCCTGGTGATTACACAGAACAAAAATAAATGATCAAAGCAGATACCACGTGGTGATGTAGGTGCTGAGAGGGAAGGAGAATGGCTGGGAGAGGCAGGAGATACAGGTTCCGCGCCAGTTTCGCAGTTCTGCTCCCCCAGGATGTGGTGGTCCTGCTTCTCCCCTGCCCCTGAGGTCATGGCAAGGCTGTGCCTCATGCAAAAAATTGCATGTGTGTTGATATATGTGAACGTACAACAAGACCTGGGTTAAATCCCATCTCCACGGCGTTCTGCAGACTGTTATAATTATCATTATAAGCACAGAAAAGAAAGGAAAATACTTCTTTGGCTACTAAATAATGCTTATTTTTGTCCTGGCAGTCCCCTGCAGCTCCAGCCCTGGCTTTTCCTGGCTGCTTTCGGTGCCCGCCAGCAGAGCTTTCTGTTCTCCCTAAGTGCACCTTCATGGCACTGGATGTTTTGCTCCGTACAGCTTTTGTGGTGAGGGCTGCTTTGGCAGCAGATCCTCCCTGCGTCAGCCGCCAGCTCCCCGGCTCGCAGTGCTGAGGGTTCTGCCGGCTGCCTGGGGGGCCTCTGCTGCCGCTGGAGATCCAGCTGCCCGCTGAGACAGGCTCCTTCCCGTTGCCTTTATACCTTACCAAAGTCATAACCATCCTGGTGAATAAACATCTCGCTCCTTTCCAGCTGCTTTGGTGGCCTCAGGCCAGAAATCGAGGCTGCAAGAGTCGCTCCGGTGGAGCGTTTTATGCTGTTGCTGTGGTCTGGCTCAGGACCCCGTGACATTTGCCACCCCCATACCCCTGCCTCAGAAGGTTTGCAAGCAGGAAGAGCAAGTGGCACGTGCGAGGAGGTGGAGAGGGGGGCGATGAGTTGGGGGGAAATCGTCATTTCCCCACTGGGAAATTCTGTGAATCATTATTTCCAGATGACCCAGGGACCTTCTACTTAGCCGTTGGCTGGACACAAAGCAAATTCTTTCCTTTATTCCCTACGGGAGAAGTGGAAAGCCATGCAGCATCCTTGTCCAGACAGCAGCAAAGTGCCTGCGGTCATTTTTGCTCGGCTGAGAGAGCGCCTCGATTTTATGTATACAGCAGAAGGTGCAAGACTGAGAATAACTCATGTCAAAGCAGTTGTGGAGGAACACAGTTTCTGGTACAACCTGGGGGCTGTGTGTGGCCCCAGAGTCTTGGGAGGGGGAATCCAGGAAAATCACTGAACTAAAGCAAAATACAACTCCTGAAGAATTGTTGGGCACAGTTTCTGTGTTCTGATCCTACCAACACCCACGTGCTTCCTCTGACACGGATATACAAGTTAAAAAGAGTCAGCGAGCAGCGAATCCCGTCTCTTTACTCTCGCTGTGCTCCAGTTATGCTTCTCACAGTGCTGAAATTACTCGGTAGTTTAAGGGGATTTTCCATGACAGGCCCGGAGGAAGCAGCAGCCGACTCTTGCCCCTTTTTTCTGTAGGTTTCCTTTGCAGGCTTAGAAATGTCTCTGATGTGTTAGTGCAAACTGAGCTGGTAAGTGCTGCAGTAAATGTCTGGCGGGATGTTTTCCATGTGCTGGCTTTAAAACACCCCCAAAATGATTTCAGTTTGAACGTAAAAGCTGACAGAAGGGACTTAAACCCCTTTTTGTTACCCGCACTGACTGCTCTAGGTGGTTCAGCACCTTTGCTTCATTAGAAAAAGGACTGTATGGAATTGTTGTTGTTGTTGTTGTTTTGAACAAATACAGCTTCTGCCTCAGCCTGTACATTTATTTCCACCAGGTTTTATGGTTTTCTATAGGCTTTTAGGCAAACTGAACATAAGCCCCAAATCACCAGCTATAGCATCTTATTCTGCAAATACTCCAAACCAGGAAAACTCAGGAGCACAACCTTTTTTTTGCCTTGTACAGGGTGATTTTCCTTAAGATTTTAACCCAAAGTTCCTGAGAAATGCCCAACACCTGCATGGACACGCAGGCAGAGCCCTCCCCGTCACTGCCCTGGGCGGCCCAGGGATGGTTGCTTGGACACATCCACACAAGCGTGAAATTTTCATCCTCTCTCTCTTGCTCGTAAGACCAGACCCATCTTGAAAACAGCGGCACAGGAGAAATCCTGTAGAATTTAATAGAAATCAGCTGTTTCCTCTTGTTTCTTAACGCCCTTCATTTGTTGTATTCTCATGTCTGGGGTGGAGCTACGCCCCAGGAAAAGCACGTTAACACATGAACTGATTCTGATCCTTCTCACCAGGCAGTTTTGTTCTTCCACTGGAAAAAAGGATTTCCCTCATGAAAGAGAGATCTGCAGAGTGACCTGCGCTCTCAGTCCGCTGTAGCTCAAGGTTAGTTGATTTTATGTTTTAAAAAACATTGCAACAGCAGATGAGGTGACCTGCTGGAGAGTAAACATCACCTGCAGCAGTTGTTCAGCGGGATTTCAAAACCCCAAGGTGAGCAGATGAACCACTTTCCCCCTTATTTCCTACCTCTGTACTGTTCTAAAGGGAAGACAAGCGTTTGTTTGGCATTAGGCTTCTCGTGTTTAATGATGCTGCTAATGATGGCAGGTTCCTGCTCTGACAGGAGTGAGCTGATTGGCTGAGTCTCTTCATAGTGCTGGGTCTTCCTTATCCTCAAGGGTTGTATTTGGATAACAAGAGCCTGAATTTCCTCTTTTTTATTTTATGGAAATTCCTTTATGAAACTCAATGCGAAACAGAGTTGTAATTCAGATGCAAATCAGGAAGTGAGGGGGAAGAAGAATCCAAACCCTTTTGCTGTGGCTCTGGGCACTCCCACTGTTTCCCTCCCCAGCGCCTGCGGACAAGAATGTGAAAAGAAGCAGAAATGGAAAATGCGAGTGTGTTGTCGGTGGCAGGGAAGCCCCTGTGGTGTGTTCCCCACCTGCTGTGGAGGCCCCATCCCATCATATGCCCCCTCCATCCCTCCAGCCTTCTGCAGCATCTCACATGCCAGGACAGGGACAGTGTAAGAGGCCAGGAAGTGATGAGAACAGAATGAGGTTTAAATTTGCTTTCACTTTTTTTTAAATAATCCCCGATGCTGTAATAATACAGAAAATCTATTCCTCTGAAAAACAGAACCAATAAACTTCCTTTTTTAAAAATTAATGCTTGTTCAGAGGGTTAAACCTTCTCCCATGTGCTATTCAAAAAACTGCAGTGATTTGAACTTCAGTAATTTTAGTCTGAAGGACAAAAAAGACTTCTCTGACGCTCGTCTAGGTCTGATTTTCCAGTGTGTACAATCCCCCTCCCCACCCAAACCAGGAAATCTTGGGCCAGGTTTGGCAACTTACCCCATGCAAAACCGCTTGTGCAACCGCCACTTTAAAAATGAACTGAAATTCCACACAAAAATGACAGGTTTGGACACACGTAACAAGAGGCTGAGGATAACAGACTGCTCTCGTGATGTGGTGGATGCCGGAGCTGGCACGTTCATGGGCTTCACGCCTTGGACTGCCTGGTTCCTGATGGTGGCCAGAGGGAGCAGCAGCCCCCGCTGCAGTTGCCCACCCTCCCTTACCGAGTTATGGGAAACTCTTCTGCAGATTTAGCAAAATAAAGTCAAATTGGTGGCAAAGTCGGTCTGGTGCTGTTTGCCAGAGGATGGTGATGCGGATCTGTGCTCACCAGCTGGTTCCTGTGCAGTGGATGCCAGAAGAGAAGAGGGGTCTTGGCTTATTTTGTCACCATTTGTGGTTTCCTTATGGCGTGTTGTAGCATCCCTGAGTCTGCCAACAGTGGGACAAATTATGGCTTTGGAGATGCAAAGCTCCGGTTCGTTTGGTTTGGGATTTTCTTGTTGTTTTAGTTGTAGCTGCCGACTCTGTCCCGGGACGTAGGCGTGAAGGTTTGGGATTTACCCCCAGTGTTGTCCTTGCATAGTGTTTTCTCTATCTCTGTGAATGTTGTTTAAGTTTGGGCAGAGGGAAACATAAGGAGATGAGCTGCCCCTCCTAGAATTACTGTCTGCAGGTTAAAACAATGCCATCAAAAAAAAAAAAATACAAAAATCCAAGCCCTTTCTTCCAGCTGGTTACATCTGTGTGGTCTGCCCTGCCGGCAAATTACTGCTTTGGAAGATCTCTGTGGCTCTTGGAGGGCTGAGGAAGATGTGTTGAAGGGGTTAATCACTAGCCGCTCTTTTCTGGAGATCTGTGTTAAAATTCAGCCCCAGCCACAGAGGTCTTGGTGGCCTCGTGGCTTTCTGGTGTGTCTTTGCCCACATAGCTGGGCAGCCCGGGACCCCGGGCCAGGGGGAAGGGTGAGCTGGGCCAGCTCTGCAGTGCTTTGCAGGGCCAGATTGGGAGCATCTGGACGAGGATGTTGGGTGTCAGGACGACGGTGCCATGTCAGAGCTCTGGCAGAACCTGCAGGTCAAACCACAAAGCACATACAGTTGCCCAAGCACGACCTTAAAAATTGCCACTGAGTCCCTGTCCGCCTTCTGGGATTGCCATGTCTTCTTGGTGCCCCTGGAGAGGGACCATCAGGGGCCATCACCGATGGCCACACCTTCTCCGTGGTGCCACAGAAGAGCCCGTGCCGAGGTGGAGAGCTGGCTTGTCTGCTAAGGAGGGCTGGTGCTGCAGGGAGTCACTGCGTTCACCCATTTACTGAAAAACAAACAGAGAACCAACGCAAAAAGTAAAAGTTTTGAGAGGACAAGAGCCGAGTACTGGCCCAGACCCAGTCTAATGGATATCCAGCTCTGGCCCAGAGACTCTGAGATTAGCAGATAGTTGTTTTCCTCGGGGACTGGGGAAATCTCCAGTTTGGCTTCCACAAAGGCTGGTTTTTCCCCTGTCTTGTGACAGGGGTTCATCCTGTGGACACACATTAGCAAGAAGCAGATGATAAATTAATCGCCTCCTGATATTTTTCCTTTATTTCCCTTTTTAATTTTTTTTTCCTTTCGCACAATGGCACCAAGGTCTTCCAAAGGGAGTTTATAGTTGGCTGTGGCCTCCCAAACGAAAACGACTCCGCGATGGAGAATTAATCTGAGACAGCTGTTACCCGCGGCCCTGCTGGCCTCACCTCTTCAGCATCAGATGAAAAATCATTAATAACAATCGGCGAGCAGCCACGGAGGCCGCTGACAAGCTCCTGCCTTGGGGTACTGGTGCTCACCAAGAGCCGGGGTGGGCATGAACTGTCCTCGAAGGCTGAGCCAGGCGAGCGGCAGCCGGTGGTGAGGCAGGACGGCTCCCATGGGGGGGGCTTTGGGCACAGTAACGGAAAAGCACGAAGTGAGGCATCTCCTGGAAAAAGGTGAGGCAGGACGGCTCCCATGGGTGGGTCTTTGGGCACAGTAACGTAAAAGCACGAAGTGAGCCATCTCCTGGAAAAATGCAAATGGGGACATGAGTGCGGAGCACCACGCAGGGATGGTCTTGGCTTTGGGGGTTGTTTTCTTACCGAGAGCGAGCTGGATTTGAACAACATGACTGGCAGACCGAGAGAGTCTTCTCCCTCCGTTTCCCTTCTCTGTGCTTTTTATATCAGCGTCCCTCAGCTGGCTCCAAGCAGAACAAAAGGGGCATTATTAATTTTCTTTGTCCCTTTTTAAGTCGCTTGCTCTTGGTTGCGCAGACTTGGAGGTGCCGTGGTTGTAGCCCCCCCCCGTTCACGTAGGGAAGCCCTCTCCTGTGGCAGACCGGGAGGGGATACGAGCGAGTCAAGGGAAGCGCACGGCTCCGGCGCTGCCTCCAGCCAGCGTTCCTTTCTCCACCAGTGGTGCCGTCTGGAAAACCGTTTGCTCAGCGTGAGTGGAAATGTGGGTAGGGTTTATTTGATAAAACGGGGTGTGCTGGGACACCCGGCAGATGGATTCAGTTTGCAAAACAGCCTCGTGTTTCACACATGCTCCTGTTCTGCGTAAGGCAAGCGGTGGCCTGGGAAGGGACTGGGGCTTAGAACGCAAAGGGTTCAATCCAGGTTCCAATGTAAAAACTCTCTTTGGTGAGTCATTGAGACCAGTGTCTGACCTCTCGGAGCAGTCTTTCCACTCCCTGCTGCGAGTGCCGGGTCTTGCCCTTGATGCTCGTGGCTCTGTTCCCTCTGGCCCTGCTCGGCTGCCAGCCTGGCATCGCGCTCCCCATCCTTATGGTGACAGCGCAGTGGGGCCCAGAGCTTGGCCACAACATCGAGGTATCAGTGGTATGGAGAAACCATTGCGTTTCTGTCTGGGATATCTCGATAGCGACTGCTATCAGATGGGACTGCTATCAGACACCTATGCACCGCTGACATCATCAATAAAGCTCAGCAAGCTTTCTCCAACTGCTGAGGCTCAGTGCTTGGCTTTAATCAGCTCCAGAGATCCAGCAGCACCCCACCGTGTTTCTCGAGCTCCCAGAGGCATGGAGAGCAAAGGGTTTCTTTCATCACCCCAGAAAAACCATGAAAAATGGTCTCCAAAACATCTCAAGCTCAGCCTGGCTTCCACCCACCGTTACTGCCTCTAAGCGTTTGCCGACAGTCTGCCAGGAACCTCCTGGAGGAAAAAAACCCAGGGCTGCTGAGCAGGCTTTGCTTGAGTTTGGGATGGATGAATCATTCATCTCTGCGGCTCCCTCAGGGGCCGCAGGTTCGAAGAGGAGCCTGGCCACAGTGGTGACAGCTGCCAGTCATGTCCGACCTTACCACAGCCCGTCTGCTCTCCCAGCAGAGCATTAACCATGAACTACCTGGATGCTGATCAGTCCGCTTGATCGGTGGGCTGTGTCGTGGCAGTAGCGATGAGGACGGGGAGGGCTGGGACAAGAGGGGGCTCGGGCTGCTCTACAGCCCGATGGGTTTTGCCTCGGGCTGCAGGGAGGTGCTTCAGCTCTGTCTCCTTTCCCCTTCTGGGGCAAAACACTGCTTCACTGCTGTCGGTTCTACTTCTGTCCTGTTAACTGCTGGCAAAATAAACCCCTACCAGCTCCCCAAAAGAGCCAGACAGCAGGTGACGGCATGTGCCCGTGTGTCTTCATCTGCCTTTATCCCTCTGTCTCCTCCCAGAGCTCAGCTCAAAGCAGGCTTGATCTTCTTTGCCTGCACTCTGAATTTCTTTCTGCTTCTGCTGCTATTTATGACTTTACCTCTGGTCCTGTAGTAACTCTAGTGTACCCAGATGCTCCACTTCTCCCCAAAGGCAGAAGTGGTGGCTAAAATGAAGCTGGGTTAGTATTCCCTCGTTGGGAGTCCCTCCAGCTGTGGTGGCATTGCTAAGGCTTTATGTACTTTCGCTATTTTACAACAGCTTGAGATGTACCTGTGTTTCCCAGAGCCCATAAATGTGCTGATGGAGTGAGTTGTGCAAATAGTTCCTGTACATCGTACAGCTCGTGTGACATACTCCATCCCCTCTCCCTCCAGCCTTGTGGCAGTGGCACTGGAGATGCTAAGGGAGAGCTTCAGACCCAGCAGTGAACACCTCCCAGGGATCTGCTCCCAGTCGATTATATTCCAGCATTTTGCCTGATTTTTAAAGCAATGAAATACCCAGGAGACGCTCCCTCTCCCAAACCTGCGGTTATTCAGCCCGTGGTTCCTGTATGAGTGCCACAGCCAGCATCTCTCCTGAGTCAGTCAGTGCTGTCTGACACGGCTGTGCAAAGCCCAGAGGTGACAACCATAAGAGGTGCTGGCATTGGTGGGAAGGAAATTTTCAGCGCGGAAAGGCTGTGAACTTAAGGCTGAACCTTTTCCCCTCGCTCTGTTGGGAACCCTTCATTCACAGAGGATGAATGATTTGTTTGTAGTCCAGTTAAGGACCAAGCTAGTCCTTTGGCTTTGCCTGTCCATTCAGCGGAGTTTCGCTTGTGTCTGGCCAGAAAGTGACTCAGTCTGTCCGTGACCGAGGGGCACGAAGGTTTCTAAAGCAATGCAGTGAAAGGAATTAATCCTTCAACAAATAGAAGCTGGTGTCTTGATTCAGGACCAAGCTTATGAAGCAGGGGACACCACAGGCAGTGAGATTTGAATCCAGAGGAGATCCATGTGGAGAAAATGATTAGAAAAGGACAGGCTGTGCTGATACAACACCCCGGATAAGGACTTGACTAGGGCCCAGTTCTCCTTTGAGAGCTCCCTGAGCTACCAGACAGTTTTTCAGCTGGGCAGGATCCAGATGGAGACGCCAGTGGGAGCCAAAGCAGTGCGTGGGTTGCTGAGGATGTCTTTCTGTTCCTATGACCCCATCTTGAATCACACTCATAGTTATTGTATTGTAGTAAAATGAATGAATTCTTCACTTTCACTGTAGCACGGGTCTAGTGTTGAGCCATTTTGGGGGCCTATAGCAAGCCTGAGGCAGCTTTGGGACTGGTAATGCACAAAGGGAAAGCATCCCCAGCCAGGTGGCAATGGGTTCTGTTGGCCAGTGTGGGAGGGATGGATGCTGAGTGTCTCTGGGCGAGAACAGGCTCCCCACTGCGAGCCTGTTTGAGTAAAAGCAGCAGGAGAACGGGGACAGCATGTGCGCTGAGCAGAGACTTCTGCGGGGTCCCCTGGAGGACCCCAGCGCTGTGACTCAAAACTTAAAGGGCTTTGTAGGAAATGTGCTTCATTCAGCTGTCCATAGCAACAGCTTCCAAGAACCCCCAGCCGTTCTCCCTCTTGTAATAGCTTGAGGTGCGTAAAACCATTTCTCATTAACTATAAAACACCCAAACCTCAGCAGAATTACAAACAGATGGATAAACATCCCAAAATTTCAAACAATGTGAGAAAAGCCCTAATAAAGCACAAGTGAGACAGAGTCCTGCCAAGTCCTGGGAGAGGCAGTCCCCACTCCTCAGCCTCAACATCCCTTCATCAGAGCCCAGGCAGGGGAAGGTTCTGCACACACCTCGGTCGTCTTTGTGGAAGGGCTGACGACACCTCTGAGAGGTTTGAAGTGGTTTGTTGTTAGGCTTGATGTGAGCTGGTAATTCGAGTGCTGGGTGCAACGGGGTGTCGGTGACCACGCTGACCCAAAGAGAAAGATTTTATTCTTTTGTTCCAGTCATTAATTTCTTGGGGCAAGGAATGAGGGAGGTATGCTCCTATTCCTCCTTGGGCCCCGCCAAGCCATTGGGAAACAGCGGCTGAGAGCACATAGAGGAGGGAGGAAGGCTGAGACCTGCCAGGGCAGCAGCACAGGAGCTGCCATCCCGATGGATCCAGCCCTAGGCTCTGGGGAGGGTGTAGGTAAACCCTGGCAAGGAGACGGTGGGATGGGGAGATGGATGTGGAAATGGATTAAGTTGATGATGATGCTGTTGAGGTCAGTGGTTGGACTTTGAATAGGGGTTAATTTTTTTCAAGATAAGGATTTTTGGTGTAATTTTCATGCAAAGTGGTACTTGGTTTAGTTCGTATCGATAGACTAAACTCGGATGGTGCTTGCTTTGACAATCGTATATTTGCAAAAGTCTTCGTAAGAAATAGGAGAAGGTCTAAAGTGTCACTTCACTTATTTATCTCCAGCCCACCTGAAAAATTACAGCGAGTGGGAAGCGCTGCATGTTCTCTGCTTGCAGAGAAGCTGCATCCTCTCAGCTTTGCCATTCCTGAGCAATATCGTGGTCCCAACCCAAGACCTCTGAGTCTCTTCCCCAGCCCGGTGTTGATAGTTTTCTCTATTCTCCCCTGGCCCTTTATGTGAAGAGGGCCTCTGCTCCACAGAAATGTGCATCATCGTTTCCTGCTGCTCTAATGGATGGAGATTTTGCCATGAAAGGATGTGGGGTTTGTTCCCATCAGCAGTGAGAATTTCTGAAAAAGAGCATTAAAGTTGATGGCAGCTCCGCATTAAAGCACAGCAGGGCTGCTCTTCCCGGGACCATTCAAGAAATCTATAGCCTGCATCTGGCTGGACCAGCAAATTATCATCCCAGCTCCTTACTCAGAGCTACTGTGCTTCCTGGCAAACCTGCGCCCTCAGCATTCCCCACTAACGCTGGGCAAACACCTGTCAGGGATGCAGCTGGCATCAGCGACCACCTCCAGCGTCCCCCCCATTTTCCTTCTGATGGGAAATAGCGGTGCCTGCCCACATAACTTTGTGATCACCCTGGCTCTTTGCCGGATCAGTTCTTCGGGAGGCCGCTGCCCCATAGCCAGAAGCCACATCCTCTGTGTAGTTGAAGTCCCCATCAATCATTTTCTGCCTGAGATAGTTCTTCCTCCAGTTAGGCTTGTGCAGCAGCAGATGGCAGCTTTTGGATAGGGTTGTTTTGTCTGGTTCAGGGAAGCAGCTGCTTTCTCCCCTCTGCTTAGATCTGCCTGTGGAAGGCCCTGCAGAAGTTAAACCTGTGGCTGGCTTGAAGGAATTTTCCTGGGGTTAAAGTGAGGGGCTGGGACATGACCCATCGTTGTGAAAGTTGTCTGAGGTTCCCAGGCAGGTGGGGTGGGCAGGGCGTGCACTGAACACAAGTGAGCTGAGCTTGTCGGTGCTGACAGAGCCTTTGGCTTCTTGCTGCAATGGTGTGTAAGGTACCAAATGTGAGAAAAAGACTGTGGGATCAGGCAGAAGAACCAAAACCAGAAGAGCTGGAGTCCAGTCTTGGTGCTGCGATGGACTCAGGGTGTTGCACTGAACGTGTCATTTCAGGTCACCTCCTTAAGGGAAACAGCTTCTAATTTGGTGATTTTCAGGGATGACGAACTCCCCTTGCTTGGAGTTGTCTTCTTGGAAACGGTTTAAAGGGCAATCTCTCAAGCTGGGACTTCAACTGCCCCTTCAGCAGCATCTCAGCTTCAAAGCGAAAAATGCAGCTGCTGGTGGTTGCCTTTGGTGGATGGTGGAGAACGAACCCATATTGCTTGAAGTTTTCTGTGGAGGTTGGATTCTTTGGGCCGTTCTTAGACCTGAGCTTGGCAGGAGGTGCACGGTACCTCGCAGCAGGGAGGAACAACATCTCCCAGCAATCTCGTACTGACAGCTGGTGTTTTCCATGGAGCTCGAGTTGTTTGTGCTCTTAACTCCCACCACAACTCATGAGCGTTTGGGTCCAGCTCCTCTTCAGATCCTTGGGAAACTGCTGCCAAAATCCAGCAACCAATTTTTCTGTGAACCCTCAAAATGGTGACAGTGTGCCATGGTGATGAGCATGTGGAGAATAACCCCAACTGATCCAAGAGATTTGTTCTGCACGAGTTCATTCATTGCAGAGGACAAGTTTCTCCATTAGTCAGGGAGCAGCTCTGGCTGGAAGGCCCCATGGATGACTGGATTTGGAGGCTGAACTCAGCCAAAGGCAGAGGCACAGGCACGTTGGAGCTGCTGGGCTACACGTGACGAATCTCCAGGTGCCTCTCCAGGCTTGGTGCAGGCAGATGTGGATGGTGGGATGTGCGGTCTGTGTCACTGCACCTGCAGCTGAGTTAAACCCAGCCCCAGGCTCCTCCGCTGCTCAGCTGGCTCTGCTCAGTGTGGAATAATGTGCTTGGAAACTTCTCCTGAGGGACTTCTTACAACCAGAGCAGCCTTCTCGGTTGTTTCCTTGTGAATTGGTTTCTCCACCTCCTAGGACCTGTTCTGCACAGCGCTGGCCAGGCCGCTCTGCGTCTTGGCCTCTGCAGGGACTGTCTGGCCGTTTGATCTTGGTGTGATGGGTCACTACCAGAGCTGATGAGTTTGTCAGCTCAAGGGAACCATGACGAAGGAGCTAAGAGTTCAAGCAAGCAAAACCTGGAAGCTTTGATAGAGTAAGGTCAGTGGAGACACCCTCTCCATGGCAGGACGCTGTGTTTTTTGAGACTGGGCTGCTTTGCCTGGCTGGAGATCGCTGGCACATGATGGAGTTCGCAGTGGACTCCTTCGCTGAGCTGGGTGTTGAGTCTCTTCACGCTGCAGGAAGCAGCTTGGACTCTGGGTAAACCAAAGAGAGGTATCTGATGCAAACAGAGTTGTTAAGCAGTGCACAGCGCATCAAAGGTCTCTTTGTGGAGAAAATGCTCCCTCCGTCTCTGCTCAGAGCCCAGCCTGTGCAGGGCGTGGGAGGATGGAGGGTTTCCAGGAGGAATGGACCTAGTCTGCAAAACCAGCATCTCCACAGGCAGAGGAGTTGCTTTGATTCACTTGCTGTCCCTGGAGCAGCTGCCACGGTTTCCACAGACAGGGAGCTTTCAGTTCTGACTGAGTCCTGACTTGCATTGCGTTGTCGCGGCTGGTCGATGGACCTGACCTCACGGTCACCAGCATGGGATTTGTTTGTGTCCCTCATTGCTCAGTCTGGGACCAATTCTGGCAGCCCAGGGTTGCCAGAAACCTGGTGGAGATGAGGTTTCCAAAACCTCTCTTCCCTTTCAGCACTTAGCAGGCCCAAGGCTCTGGGGACCTTCTCCACCATTCCAGTGGCATTTCCCCATCTTGAGCAGAGCATCGTATGCAGAGCAGGGTCCTATCCAGAGCAGCCTGGTTTACCAGGTCAGATATTGGACTGTGAACCACTTCTCCACCCACGAAACAGGGCAAATGGCCTTTCATCTCCTGCCCAAAATCCTGCGAGACCTGCCGGCACGCAACGCTACTGCGAGCGAGCCCTTGCTGTTAACATTCAGCATGTCCAAATATTATTTCATCGCTGTACTGCAGCCCAGCCGGCACAAGAGCCAACAGCAACGTGGCTACAGGACAGCCACAGCGGCGTGGGGAGAGCGGGGGGCTGCCGGCATGGGGCAGCAGCCCCCGGCTCACAGACATCCCATTTGCAGCCCCAAGGTCTTGCGCTCCATGTGTATGGCTTGGCCCTGCTCAGCCTCCTGCAAGCGCCGAGGTGTTGAGTGGTCTCGGTGCACGTGTGATAAAAGGACGATCTGGAAAAAAGCACTAATCTCCAAGACTTCGCCCTCCCGAATGCGCCAGCTCAAACAATCCAGACCCTCCTGGGTCTCGTGGCCTCTTAATTTGTCTTCTTGCTCGCAAACCAAGTTGATTTCTGTCAGAGAAGATAAATGTTGTCTACAAAGCTCAGATAAGAATGATGAAATCTGTCCTTTTCCGAGGGCTTTGCAGAGGTTTTGGGGGTTGCAGATGGAAAGTCGGGACTAGACTTGCCAAGAATGTGGACGCTGATCAAGTACACGTTGAAGGGGGTTGTATTGGTTGGGGAAAATGGATATGAAATCCTTTATTTCTAGGTCATTTGCTTATTTCTGTCGCCGTTTGACTGGGGTTGAGCAGCATTTCTGCGTGACCGGTTCAATACAGGCTGTGCCGATATGCTCTGGGCATACAAGTCTTTGAAACACAAGGACGGATCCTGCAAAGGTCTTTCCCTGGCTCACAGCTAAGGTGTGTCCGAGTGACGGGGTCTGACCCGAGCGCTTTCCAGGAGTGGGGTTTGCCCCAGGATCAGGGTTTAGCTGGACACATGGACGTATGTTAGGGTCAACACTAGGATTTTTCTGCCAATAGCAGAAAGTGTCTCACCCTCACCAGTGCTGTATCGATTCTGAAGACATGGACTTTTGATCTCCTGAGCCATTAGGATGCAGGAGGAGAAGCTCCACACTGCCCTACGGGGCTGTTGCTCCTCTCTCAGCTGTCCCACAGTGGGAACATGCTCAGTGTGGAGAGGGTGGAAGTTGTGGCAGCTCCATACCCCAGCAGTGGCAGCATCTAGCCTGGTCACACCTCATCCACCAGCACTAAATCTGCCGAGAGCTCTTAGGGAGCCCTGCTCGGTGAGTGTAGGTGGTGCAAAACATGAAATTTCCCCTCCAAAACCTGCAAACCACTGAGTGGCAGCCCCAGTTCCCCCAGTTTCTTGATTCATCTGCTGGCAAGGTTCTGGAAGATGCTGTTTGAAATCTCTGCCTTTTTATGTATTATGCAGGAATTGGGCTACAGGAAGTCCTAGTTCTTTCACGTGTTTTGTATCAAAATCTCTTTATAGACCACATAATTACTTTTCTGTGGCAGAGAGACTGTGGCCCATACACGGTGAGACAGATTGCTCCGACCTCTTCATGCTGCTGAAAGGAATCGAAAAGACAAGTCTGCAGCTTCTCTGTTAAATTTTCAGTTTTTCAGGGGTATTTTTCAGGAGGGAGGAGACAGCTCTTAGCAAAGCTTTCTGCTTGCTGCCTCCATCCATCCCAGAGTACCGATGGGGTGTTCAGGGTCAGAGCGTTGAGTCAGTGGTGCTGTAGCCAGCTTCATTAGCTCTTAAGGAAAAGACTTGCAAAAAATCCCTGTGGTTCCTGAACTCCCGGGGTCTCAGGGAGCTTTCCACTGCAGTGAGTCTGTTTGCTCCATGCTTAAAAGCGTGGTTAAATCCACACGTCAGAGCCAGCAGCTGCTGATGTTGCTATCCCGCCCAAGACAGGCTGATAACTAGCTGGGTGAGTGCGTTATCATCACCTGCTGCCATCAAAGCGACGGCGGTGACCGCTCAGGCTGCTGGAGGAGGCGAATGAAAAGAAGGCAGAGCCTCTTGTCCTCCGTGCGCTACACACCGGCTTGTGTGGGATGTGCTCGCTGCCCTCCCTGCAGCTACCAAGGTGCCAAAAGGACCAGGAGCAAAGGCCGTGAGTTGCAAGGAGACAAGGGGGTGAAAGATAATAATATGTTTCTAATTTCAACATCACAGTAGATGGGAGGGGAAGTGTTCCCATGCTGGCAGCTTGTTCGCAGTTCTGCATCGTGCCGTTGCCCTGAAGTGGTGTGGAGGCCATCAGGAACCCAGATGTCTCCAAAAGTGAAGTCCCAAAGCAGCTCTGCCTCTTTGGGGGAGTGCACATCCCAGCTGGCTTTGCTCCTGGACCCACACTGGCTTTGCACTGGGTGGAAAAGGTGGCAAGTCACAAGTTGGCTTTGCCAGGCTGGAAAATGGGGGAAGGTAAGTCCCCGACTGCCTGTTAAGGGGCAGCGTGGCTCGTACAGTGACCGGCTTTGGGAGGCTGCGAGGTTGCTGGCCCACGGGCTCCGCTGTGAGAGTGGGAAGCTGCTGTTTCAGATGGAGCAGACAGAAATAAAACACTCAGCGATGACATTTGGTTAAGTGGCAAGGAATGCACCACAGGCATCTCCCTGCATTGGCGTGGCTGGGGGGGGCGGGGTGCGCGGTTAAAGTCTCCCTGCCTGCGTCCCTCGGGAGACACACGGCTTGTGGGGTGGGGAACAGCATTACCAGGCTGGAGCAAGCTGGTCACCCCCATGTTGTGTAGCCTCTGCCCAGCCACAGCCCCTGCAAGGCTTTACAAGTGGAATTGTTCCATCTGTTGTATCCCCTGCCCGTTTCCACAGGGGCACCTGACCAGCAGCATGGTTACGCATGTGACGTTGGATGCCAAAGAGGAAAAGCCCTCTGAGGCCAGCCCTGGCAGTACCAGGTGTGCGCTGCAGCGTTAAGCATCTGTCTGTGCTGCTGCAGACAGCTTGCAGCTTTTCAAATCAGAGCCCTGGCTACGAGCGTTTTGAACGTGCATCTGGAAAAACCGCAGAAGCGTTATCCCGTACCCAACACCGTCATTGTGTCTCTCTAATCTGGCAATTGCTTTCTCCACCCTTTGGACCTCTCTCACTCGCTGCCTGCCTGTGGGGTTGAAGACCACTCACGTGCTGCTGCACAGAGCTTCTTTCCACTTACGGTGGCTCAGAAGGATGCGTCCCAATTTTTTATTTCGCAAGCAGTACCAGATTTATCCCCTTGATCAATACTTGTAATTACCAGGCCCCAATGCAGGGAGCCAGGTTCAGTTGTGCTTGAACTGTCAGTGCTCTTGGAAGGCCACTGCGATGAGTGTGCGCCTCTATCTTCTGACCTCCATCCTGCGCTAACATGTGCTGAACAGATCCGCAGCCTCACCCGCACAAAGTGCAGCGTGACCTCAGTTAAGAAAACACTTGCTGTAATCGCCTCCAGATCTGCCGCTGTCTTTGATCAGTTTAAATATCAGTTTATCTTACGATATAAATATGTAAAGCATCCATTTGTTTTCGTGCAGAATGCAAATAAATCACTGCGTAAGTTTACACATGAGCTAGGAAGTGATGGGGGCGGGGGGTGGGATGCAGCGATGGGTTCATAATTCACAGGTCTCCACCTCTTCGAAGGTCATTACTTTGTGAACATGCCATTTCTCTTTCCAGCAAGACCCTATTTGGCATCATTCAACTGGTCCATGTCATCCACAAACAGTTCTGCCATGCTGGAGGAGCTGTTTGTCCATCGGAGCGGTGACACCTGTGTGTGCATGGTGCCACTGCCCTCTCATGGGTGCCGTGCCTGTCCACCTGCTCCACTCTCACCCAGCTCTCCCCAGCACTTCAAAATAAAGCTTCAGACTCTTCCAGAGACTTGGCAGACGTGGTGGGCATGTCTCAGCCCTGCACCTGGCCCCCTGGCTCACCCGTGTTTGCGTTCTGCTCATTGCCACCCCTTTCCTTGCATCCACACGTATGTGCCAGGACTGCAGCCTCAGCACTGCAAAGGCTTTTTTTCCCCCTCTCTTAATCCTGTGGCTGTTTTCCAGTTGTTTCCCTGCAGTGTATGCCCACCCTGAACCCTCTGCTCCACCTCTCGTGTGCTGTGGGTGTAGTTCTCCATCAGCACATTTCCGCTGCTCACGAGCTTCTCACCGAGGGGACCCCACCACGTGGACCCGCTTCCCTGGGGACGGCCGTACGTGGTGCTGCTCTTCAGCTGGAGGATACAGTTAAGCTCCTCCAAAAGCACCAGCTCCCACATGTTGTAAGATCGTCATTCCAGTGGGGAAGTTTTTTAGACCGTTGTTAACGGGATGGTGTTCACGAGATTAAGCTGAGCCCTGAGCTTGACATCTCCTCCTTCATTTCAGTGTGTCACTGAGCTGGTGCCTGCTGGGCTTCTGCTGCGGGATCAGACCCTGCTGCTGATGGGCATTTGGTGGGAAAGAGGAATTTGGGCTTTTGCGTTCTGAGACTCCTAGAAATCAGTTTTATCTGCTGATATCCCCAGGCATAAACACACCCCGTACTTCACATCTTGGAGAACAGACAATCTCTTTCCAAGAGATTCAGTAACAACTATAAAAGCACGTAACAGTTGTGGGTCTTGTCTGCTGAGCCGTGAGTGTTCGCGTTTCTTCCGTATCTCGTCAAGAATCAGGTCTCAGACCAGTCCCAAGAGAGAAGGGGTTTGGGGTAGTTCTTCTC
>NW_010396102.1:166681-167387 GCF_000710305.1 Buceros rhinoceros silvestris
TCCTGCTTGTGCCTCTATATTCCGCCCTCCTTAAAGCCTCATCTTTTTCCTCATTAGAGGATTTTCCATTTCTCACCCGAAATGCTTTGCTGGGGGACAGATACCCCTGGGAGGTGGCTGCGTTTGGGGGCAAAGTAGTGCCTGTGTTCACATCTTCTGGAGTAATAAAGCAATTTCAGTGAAGAACTTCGGTATATAATAATATTAATCAATATTTTACTGCTGTCACTTCTGCCCGCAGACATCCTGTAAAAGAGAGCATAGGGAGCAATCCGAAGATAAGATACGGCGCATAAAATGGTGCAACATGATTAATGAACCTTTTGTCCTGGAGAGCCAGATAAAATATCTGCTGCTACTGCCCCATACTAACAGCATTTATATCACATTTTAAATATTCCTTCTCATTTCAGAGCTATTCCACTATCTGTCTTTGTTCAAGGGCAGATGAGAAAGGGATGATGCAACCACCGAAATTTGAAGTCTTCCCCAGCTTAATTTTATTCTCAGATTGCAGAGATCCTTTCTTTGCTGCCTGTTTGTTTGTTCCATTTTCTCACCTTTGCAGACTCTGGAGTTGGAAGAAATCCACGTCAATTACTGACCCTCCCCACCCTGGCCCCCACTTCTCCAGCCGCCAAACCTCCCACTTCTCAAGCGATGCAGCTTATCTCCTGGCTGCCGCCGCTGACAGGGCTGGAGGCTG
>NW_010396102.1:167476-169025 GCF_000710305.1 Buceros rhinoceros silvestris
CCGCTGACAGGGCTGGAGGCTGCCCCCGAGGCCACCGCTCCGTCAGGCGACCGCCAGCGAGAGGTGGCCCCGTGCCAGAGTTTTGTAATGCCACAAAGCGGATTTCAGCTGGAAGGCAGAGGGGAGCGAGGCAGCAGCCAGGGCAGTTCCCAGGGCGTTTGCACTGGTGGTGGGCTCAGGGAGCAGGAGAAGATGAGGGGCTGTGGATGGGCAGAGCTGTGGCGTGGGCACAGACGTGAGATTGTGAAACTCCCCAGGGCTGGTGACTGAAAATGGCTTTTCTCCTCCTCCTGCAGCTCAACTTTCCCTTCTCATTCTTTCCGTTCAGCTCTACCGCAGCTCATCCAAGGGAAAGCCTTGCAAGTACGTGATCACGTCAGGGATCGCGCTGGGATTGCTGCTTCTGGGACAAGAAATCCCCAGGGGAGACAGTAGATGCGGGGCTGGGAGGCTTAGGGCACTGCCTGGAAGTTTTGAGAGCCCCAGAGTCTCTGGCTGTGGGAGCTGCAACTGCCTGGGCTTTGGCAGGGGGGGCCTGCGGCTGAAGGTCCCCTAACATGAGTGAGAACGGATAAGACTGAGGTGTGTGATGGGCAGCAGCATCTCCTGGAGTACCATCCCCACCTCCAGTGGCCAGATGGCAGGTGGAGCTTTCAGGGAGACATTTCTCCAACCTTTAACGTAGAGGGGCTTGTGTTTGTGTAGAAATGTGGGTGACACGGGTGCTGTGTGGAGAGGCTGAGCCACACTGAGCAGCCTCAGCCCATGCTGCCTGCGCGGGGGCTTGGACCGACCTGGTTTCCACTGCCAGCTGCAAAACCACGGTGTAAGAAAAATCTGATGACACCAGCATTATGTTTCCCCGTAAAGGCTGGCTTGCACCGTGTCCAGACTGAAATGAAATACAGTGCTGCAGTGGCACTGTTTGACCTTTCCCATTTTCTGAGTATTGAGTTTTATTTGAATTTCAACTTTTCCTCCGCCGTTTCTTGGCGCTTTGCTCAGCAAGCTGACGGATATTTGCTCTGCGCGGAAATCCACCCCTCCTCAGGTGCTCGCGGCCGCTGCTGAACTGACCGGGAGCTGCTGCCTTCGCTCCACATCTGTTCCTGATGCCACTGCAGATGAGGGTCTTGCTGAGGGCAGCATCCACCCCTTGGGAAGTGATTCTCTGTAAGGTTAAGACTGACACTGGGGCAGTTGATAGCAGTGTTTCCTGCTGGGGAGGGTGGCACTGCTTTTACACCCATTCGATACTTCTTGGGCTGCAGGGAATTTACTCCCAATTTGTGCCGTGCCATGTGAGGTCAGAGTCAGGCCGCTAAAGGAAGGTAAATATCTTTAAAAATGTTTGTTGCCTGCTGTGAAAGGAATGTAATGGCTGAGAATAAATCTAAAGTGGAAAAAATAAGCTTATTTTTGGAGAGGTGGGAAGGACGCAGCAAAGCCAAGGACAGAGTCACTGTCTGGCAGCGAGGGAACGCAAGGTGCGGAGACAGTGATACCTGTGGCAGGAAAGAGGATGGTTTGGCAGATGAAAAGCAGGAAT
>NW_010396102.1:169109-170736 GCF_000710305.1 Buceros rhinoceros silvestris
GTGGTTGTCCGTGGGTTGTGGAGTAGGTACATTCGCAGATTCCCAGGGCTTCGGGCTGAAAGCTGCCCACTGCTGATCTTTGCCTTCTAACCTCCAGGGTGCTGTGCTGGGGGATTTGCCAGGCACGTGTGAAGCTGAGTTTGGAACCCACCAGCCATCCGTCACCACACTTTGGGGTAACTACGATCCTCATCCTGCAGCCTTCTGGCCCCGGCCTCTCTCTTGTTACGCTTTCCATCCAGCAGGTGGCCAATCCTTATTTTAGGTGGCTAATTAGACACGTTGATTTACAGCCAGCAGCACTCACGTGCAAACCTAGACAGAGGAAATAGTCTTGGCCAGTGCTTGCCGGGCTGGCTGGAGCCTCCAGCTCGGGGGTGACCTGATGTGCAGCTGGGGAGCACACAGCAGCCCCACGTCCTCAAAGGGGTTCCTACCACTGCGGCTCAGCAACTGTTGCCCCAGAGTATTCTGGGATGCTATAGCTGTCCTTGCTCTCTGTCTGCTCTCCCATGAAATATTTGTGTTTAATGATGGTTTTCACACTCGCTGAGTGGTGACCTGCTTCTCCTGAGTTGGGAGTGTTTGGGGACAGCAGGGATCGTCTTGCCAGTGCTGCTTTTGTCACCTTGGGGGAGTCCGTGGCCTGTCTCTGCCTCCTTTTCCCCAAACCATGGCTATTAACGGTGCAAAAACACTGCCCACCTGGGCAAAAGCAGAATGGAGAAGGAAATCCTGGTCGTTACAACGTTGAGTTGGATGTTAGCACTGATGTTTATTCCCATGAAAGTTGGGGTCTTCAAAACCACCTAGAAAAGAAGACCAAGCCTGAACTGGTTGGGAAACTCAATTAATGCTCACACAGCGAGCAGCTCCTCGGTGTTTACACAGCACACCTATCGTAGTGGTACCTAAGCTCTTGGTGGGTTTAGCAGCATGATTACATCTGACCCACCAAAGGCAGGCATTCCCTTTACTGGTTTCCTATAGGTTAAGTCCAGGCTATTGAATCTGAGCCCATTTTCTGCAAGATTTCATTTGTGATTCAGAATACAGTCTGGCTCTGCATGACCAGGTGGGTGTGGGACAAAATGTCAGGAGTAAAACCTGAGGAAATCTGACCACCCCCAAAAAATAATATTTTGTTTAAATATATGTTTTAAAATTTATTATTGGGCAGTGTTTTGTGCTGAGAATTAATTTTTATTCTAACTGATTTATAACCCCATGAAAATGGGCTTCAGTCTCGGAAAAAAATGCATACACTGCACATACCAGAGGTGTGCTCTCCAGTTTCCATACGGCCCTCCAGCATTCATATACAGCATGTTTGTAGGGGTGTCACAGCTGCCTTTCTCCTGGCCATATTTTTGCTGGGGAACTAGGAATCTTGGCAGTTCTGAATTACATTGCTCTTCCAAAAGCAGAGTCAACACCGTTCCTGGTGGAAGGTTTCTCCGTAGGAGCTACATCTCATGAGTTAGTCTGCAAATGCACGACTGGAGGAGAGCAGCCGTTCCCTGCCTTCCAGAAATAGCATATCCCTGCGTGATCGCTCAGGGTCCTGCTTCTGCCTGTTCCGCGTGTCCACAAAATCATTTAGGTCAGCACAGCATGAGAGGTTCGG
>NW_010396102.1:170862-176897 GCF_000710305.1 Buceros rhinoceros silvestris
GAAGAGCGTGGTCTAGCGGAGGTGGTTCAGGAAGAATATGGTCTAACAGGGGGTTCAGGAAGAACATGGTCTAACAGGGGGTTTGGGGAGAGCATGGTGTAATGGAGGTGGTCAGGAGAGCAGGCTGGTCGCGTGGTTGCTATGAAGCTTTGTAAGACTTCTTGCAAGGGAATTAAGCATTAAAGCCGAACTGAGGCATCCCTCAGAATCCTGCGGGTGTATAAATTCTCCTTAGATACAAATATATGGACTGGACTCTGGGTCACAGGAAAGCCTGTTTCAGAGGTATAGGCGAGTGGCCACATGTCTTCTAAGCAAGAGTGTGGCTCTTGTACAGCATGCTGGAGGTAATGGCACTGATACCATTCAGTGACTTGAGGAGTAATTGCAGTGACCTGGGAGCAACGTGAGCAGGTCCTGGGTGGCAGCAAGGCAGGAGCAGGAGTGCCCAAGATGCAGGCAGCCGTGGCTGGTACCTTCCATCCTCTGCTGCCCAGCCCTGAGTGTCAGGAAGGGTTTTACACCTGGGAACTGCTCGTTGCCGGTGTTTGCACCGAGGCATGGGGCAGATCCACACGGTAACAGCTGTGGAGGAGCTGCATAAAGTGACTTCATGGTGTGAGGCTGCGGGGCGAACCCAGGCGATGCCACAAGTTACCAGTTCGGGAGGTGGGGAGCAGTGCTTGTTCTTCCACTGCAGGAAAGTGGTGGCTGAGCTCCTCCAGCACCAACCCACTGCTCAGAGGAAGCGCTGCAGGCTCTCTTGTCACTCACAACTGCTCAGTCCCCATTTTCCCCCCCTTTTGGAGAAAAACCCCAAATAAAAGCAGAGAAGTGGACCACTTCAGCCTGGCTCCATGGGAGATGGTCTTTGCAAGGCTGGTCTGTGCAGGCTGGGTTCAGTGCCCAGGCAAGACCAGCACAGCCCTTGAGCAGCGCTGTGACCAGCAACCCTGTCCGCTTAAAAACAACAACAAAAAAAGTGGCTTGTTGAGGCTGCAAGCAGAACTTTTGGTTATTGGAAGGCACTGAGACGCACCTTTGTGGTCTCTGCCTGCAGATGGGGAATGTGTCTGGCCTCACCTTTAGCATAAAACCTCAGTGAATGAGAGAGTGAAGGATTTAACACAACCCCATCCAGTAGCTGAGGACATTTCCCCTCGTACCGCGGGGTGTTTGCTCACGCTCCCTTACTATTGCTGGCTCTGGCTTTTAATAAGGTGTGACCTGGCTTCCAACCGTACAAGGCTGGTTTCGAAATTATGAGGTCCCATATGTCTAATAAATTTGGGGTTCTTTTCCTCTACCTTCTCCTGGTGGGTTGTTTTGGGTTTTTTTCTGTAGTTTAAGAAGCACTCTGCTGTCATTTTGAAGTTCTCTCTGCAACTCTATACATTAAAAACTTAACTCTTGGTTTAAGCAGTAATTACCAGACGTTAATTCCCATGTATTTCCGTGATTCAAAGCACTTGGACTTAAGGCGAAGCACTGATAGGGCGGGACGCGCTGGGGGAGCTGCCAGTGCTGCTGTTCTATACATTCTGGTGTCTGGAATCTCTCCCTTTTCCAGTGGAAACTCAACTTTCAGCTTCTCAGCTCTGCCGACTGTCGTGTTGTTGAGACAGTGCCACGATCTGGAGAGGCTGTGCTCTCCCTCCACCCCCAAATCAGCCTCTGCTTTATGGCAGATTAACAGAGGTGCTGGGGGGAGGTGGGAGTGGGGTCAGAGCTGGCTTTCTGGTTTGGGCAGCTTCTTGCACTGATGCTTGCTCTGGTTCGGGCTGGTGTCCCAGGCGCTGGCTCTGTCTCCCTTTCCTATAGCCCACTGCTGAAAAGCCAAGCCGGGCTCTGTGCTTGCACCCAGGTCTGGTGCTGGCATTGGTGTGAAAGCGCGTGCTCCCACGGCGTGCTCTGGAAGGTCTGTCACAGCCTTTAGCTCTAAGCCAGGGTTTGCAGACCCCTCGCACTCTGCCTGTGCAGTGTACAAGGGGCTCTGGGAGAGGCTCTGGTGTTGCTTCAGCGTCCAGAGCAGAGCAGATATTGATGGGGGAGGAAATCATCCATTTAAAGAATGGACAGGGAGCACTGCTGGAAAACAGGTCCTGAAATGAATCCTGGAAGTAGGTGCCCGTAGGCATGAGAGCAGCCCGGCTCAGCAGTGCTCTGCGGGAGCTGACAGCCCTTGCTTGGGTGCCCCCCACCGCCCAGCCCAGCCCAGCTCCCAGCCTCCCCACCTGGCAGCAGGTCTGAAATGACCCATAAGTGCTGGTTCCATCTCTGGAGCTGCAGTCAGTTTTGGGGGAAGGTGCTGCCTGGAGCTGGGGTTTTATTTCTTGTTTAATAACTGCTGGGGACAATGAGGGGGTTGGAGGGCAGGTGGGGCTGCACAGGTCTTCCTGACCTGGATTTGGGGTTGCAAAGTGCTATGTCTGGGCTGATGCTGACCTTGGACATTTTGTCACCTCTTCTGGGACCTGGCTGGAGCCCCGGGCGTTTCCCGGTGGTGTCCTTTCCTTCCGGAGCAGCAGCCCGTGAGCTCAGCAGGTTAGTGAGGTGTCTCTCTCTTCTGTGTCCCTGAATTGCCTTTATTTGATTTAATGGTTTGTGATTTACTGGTGTGTGCAGAGGAGTGGGAGGCTGATCTGTGGTTTGGTTTAGCTCCCTCTTGGTTCAGTTATGCTACTGTGCTGCCTGCTCTGAGTTAGGAGAGATTATAGCTGTCTCGGATGCAAAGCTCGTCGTGTTCCTTCCCCAGCTTGTTTTGAGCAGTAATTGGTGCCAGTCTTCCAGCCCTGGGGCTGCAAAGTCTCAGAATATAGAAGCTGTTCCGGTTTCAGAGGGATATTCCCTAGTAGCAAAATAGCTCGCAGTTTTCCTCTCCCTTTCTCCCAAAGCCTCAACCCTCTTGGTCCTCTGCTCTTCAGTGTCATCACAAGGTATGTCTGTACGTTTTTTCTTACAAGCCCCTTTTTTACAGCTTTCAGAGGTTGGCAGGTGGATGCACCAAGCATTTTACTTTTGTTGTGTGAGATGTTGCTCTTATCCTCTCCTGTTCCTCTCCTCGTGAACCTGTTGGTTTGACCGAGGGCGGTGCCCCCTGCAGCCTTAAATATTTACGTGATGCCTCTGGTATGCACCATGTTACCTTCTGTCTTCCACTAAAAATTGTCTTTTGTGTGTCGCATTAAGAAGATGAGTGCAAACCCTTAGTGCTCTTTGTGAAGAGGATGAGTTTTGTGTGATGTCTCCCCTCCACGCTGCTGCATCTATTGTGGGAAGCTGGAGTGACCCTGTCCCGGGCTCTGCCACTGCGACCTGCTCTGCAGCAGCTTGCTCTATTCCTCAGACTCCACATCTGGAAAATGGGAACAAAAAGGCTTTTTGTTCTCTCTGTAGTAAAGTCATTGTGAACTGTGGATGAAAAGCAGCTTCTGGGGCTGATCCAAAACCTTTGGAAGCTGCCTGAAAGCCTTCCATGGGTTTGACGGTCTTTGAGTAGATGCTGGGATGTTTGCCTCGCTCTTGGTTAAAAGCCTCTCTTGCCTTCCCTGCCCAGCTGAGTGTCTCCTCGTTGCAGCTACAATCACTTGAGAGCATCACCACCACCGAACCCCACTCGGATCGAACCCCACTCGGACAGCCCAGTAATAAACTCCCTGGGGCTGGGTGCTAAACAGGTGCCTTCACCTTTTTGGGCTAATAAAATTACCACAGACCTTTTCAGTGGGATCATTCTGGAACGTCCCAAGTCTTGACTTTCTGTCCCAAAGCGAGTCTTTCCAGCACTTTTTATAAAGAAGAGAAAAAAGAAGCAGGAGAGGAAACCCAACCCCCAAATGATGCTTGTCTGTGGGTTTATGTCTATTTTTAATCCTTGGCCAGGGGACATGGGGTTCTGTAGCTGTGTGAAACCCAGGTCCTGGTTCACGGGGCATCTCCTCTAAAGTATTATAGCTTGATTAAATCTGGAAATAGGGGTGGAATTGCAGAGTTTTCCCAAGGAAAATCCACCCTGCCAGACTGGAAGCAGAATATTGGATACCTGGAAATCTTTAAAGTTGCCTTAAGTGTCCGTAGGGTCTAAATAATTCTGGGATTAGGTGCAGCTGAGCTGCAGTTTTTGAGCCTCTCTGGAGATTGAGTGGTAGGGCTTGCCTTCACCTGTTGGCTGTTTGAAGAGCTTTGGAAGTGTGATTTAGAGTTCCTGGCATTTATGGTTGCACTCTTGAACCTCTGTAGCAAGGGCTTATATCTGTACTTAGGTATATTTTTCTAGAAAACTCCTATTTCCTCAGGAGTTACTTTCCATTAAGTTGTTCCCTCTTGCTTCAGGGCTTGCTTCCAAGAGCAGGAGGCAGGCAGGTGCTCCGGCTTTGGGGGTTAGTGGTTGGACAGCACAGAAACTGCAGAAATGGCTAATGGGGAATTGCTGGTTTTCATGGGAGCCATGGGAAGGGGGAGCGTGAGCTCTCCAAGCCATGTGTGTGTCTGAGGTCTCTGAAAGGGCTTTTTGAAGACAGACACGACTGGTTTGGTCTGGCTTTTATTTTCACTGGGAAATTTTGCTGAACCTACCCTAGTTTAACTCCTTGTTTCCTTCCCAACAATGCTGGCTAAAAACAAGAGTAGTGAGTGTGGCTGGATGCAGAAGCACCTTGGTACCACTCCTGCTCCTGAGGGAACGGTAGGACTTGTACTAACGTCACTAGTGCCAATTTCATCCCTTGATTCGGTGTTACAGAATGAAATGGTGCTGTAGTCCAGGCTTAAATGCAGTCTTTGTCAAGTGGGTGTGATGGTGCACACATCATGCATTGGCACCTGAGAACTTCCTTTAACACTTGAAGAGGTTGGAGATCTTTGAGCAAAAACCAGATGTGCAGTAGTAACAGCTGGAGAAGAAAATAGGGTGATTGGGGGACTAGGCTATGGCAGTGTGTCTGATCCTGTCCTGGCAGCCTCTAAAACTGGGCACTGAGATCAAGGATGTGCAGGAGTGCTCACCAGAGAGTCCAGGCTCTCCTTTTGGGGCAGATGGGCGAGTGTGGATGCTCGCCAGGCTTCCCACCGCAGGGATGAGGGTGCAGCGCGTGTCTGCAGCACATCAGCTGTCTCAGCACCTTGCTCTCGTGGTGGGGAGGATTCAGTTTAAGCTGTTGGAGCGGGGGGGAAAGTGCTGTCTACGTTGGAATTAGATTGCGGTGCAGTCCCGGTAAATGAGCATCCCATTTTACATAAATGGAGGAACACAATCTCGACGGGAGATGGAGGTATCAGGATATCTCCTTAATGGGCTTGTGCTGAGAAATACTATGAATCTGTTGAAATGTGATTATAATAGTCTCTCCGTTTTCCGTGATTCTCCCTGCAAAGCCTTTTCAGCTGCGAGGGATGCAGGGGATAGTCTGAATGCTGCTTCTTTGTGGGCAGCCTAGTTAAAACATAATTATACTGTTTCTCATTCAGTAAAAGCCTGTCTCGGAGGAGTCCTTTCAGAAAGGGAGAGGGCCTTTTTTTCTCCTATTTGTTAGAGAGCAAAAATGGAATGGAACACTTGATACCGTAAGCGGTGCTGAATTCCCCCGTCTGCTGCCTTGCTAAGAAAAAAGGAAAAGGGGAAGACTTGATGCTTCCTCTCATGTCAGTAAACAACAAAGAAGGTCATTTTAAGTTTTACTGGCTTGTTAATTCAAACTGTTAACTTAAAGAGCATCTTTCCCATGTGATGGCACAGCCAAAAAATGTTCTTTATTTGGGTTTGGAGATAAATAGCTCACGCAGTGAGACTGCAGACCCTGGAGAAGATAGCAGACCGGAAGAATGAGGGAGATACGTGAAATAAAACCAGCAACATGAACACAAACCCAGATCCTTTGTTACACACAGGATGGGACGTCGGGTGCCATCCCTTCTTCATTGCTCTGGTGGGCAGTGGCTGGCTGGGAGTCTTACCCCTTCAGGACTCCTTCGTGTAGAAGGTAGCAGATTATAAGTGTTGGTGACTGCCCACCTCCCGTGTCTCCTGAGGCTGAGAA
>NW_010396102.1:177019-181889 GCF_000710305.1 Buceros rhinoceros silvestris
AGGCGATTTCTGTGGAGATAGTGCAACCAATATTATCATAAAATCTTCATAGCTTTTCCCTAATTGGCTGCAATCAGAAATGCAGTCGAGCTGATGCCGAGGCAGTTATCTCCCTCTTTCTGGTGAGCAATGTCCTGGGAGGGTTTATCAGATACAGGGGTGGGGGTTTAACGGGGCCCCAGGGACTCCTGTCTGTTTGCGCTGGGCATTGGTATGCACGGAAGGAAACACATTTTAGCTGCTTCTTTTAGCGCGTGTTGACCAAGACAAGCCCTGGAAGTTGTTGGCATTGTCAAAGCAGAATCAAAATACAGATGTGAAGGGCACATGAGAGTGTGGCCCCGTCCGGGCCTGGGAAGGCAGAACTGGCACCCAAATCCGCCCACCCAGCTGCTGTGAAATTGCTCAAACTGGGTCACAATGGCATCCTTCTCCCCCCTCATCCTCGTGTTCTTGCCTTGCTGTGACCCAGGTCTTGCGCTTGCTCTGCTGTGGTACGTGCAGGAGCTCACCTTGGGTCAAACCCTGCATCTTGCCGGGCCAGTAGGTTTTGGGGCTGGATTTGGGGGGAGGAGTGAGGAAAGCTGGATCCTGGTTTTGTAAGGTGAGGCTCTGGGGAGAGAGCGAGAGGACAGGTTAGCATTCATGGTTTGGGTTTTTTTCCTCTTTATGGAGACCAAACCAAATTTGGGAGTTGTTTTCATAGTCAGAACTTTTTCATGTCCTTGTGGAAATCAGGTAACTCATCCCTTTGGCTGGAGGACCAGGGAGTAAAAGCCTTCCTGGCTCTGCAGGGGAGCCCAGTGTCTTCCAGGGTGCTGGGGCCTCTTCTGTGGTCCTCTTCTGTGGTGTCACCTGCACCTCAGCAGCGGGATGTGATGGTAGAGTGAAAGTTATAAATGACCAGAAAACAAAAATCTGCTTTGTATAAACACAGAGGTTTAAAATGTGGTTTGAGTTCCATGAAGGAATGAAAACAAGACCTTTGAGTACGAGGGGTTTGTATTTCTTTTTTTCTCCTTCTGAATGGAATGGAGACAAAACATTTGTTTTTGGATGGAAAACAGTCCCCCTCCCACCAGTTTGCCTCCCTTCATCTCTCTGGAGACAGCGAATGGCTCACGCTGGACCTTGGATTCTTTTCCACCAAATACTGTCAGAACTAATAGACATCTCTGCGGACTGTTTGGGCAGAAAATGTTCAGTTCCTTCAATGCAGCCAAGAGGAACCGTGTCCCAAATCCTAGGCCCAAAGAGCTGGGATAAGAAACTTCATTTCCAGCCAGCAAAGATGCTCCTGCCTAAACCAAGTGCCACAGAAAACTTCCTGTGACTGGTTCCCATTTTAAATAGTTATGGAGCGAAGTTAGGACACCTGCAGCTTTCGGCAGAGGTAGGAGTCCCAGCCGGGGGTCTGCAGATACTTCCTGTGGGAAGTGGATCTTCAGCACCTGCACGGAGAGGATGCGTCTCTCGTTGGAAGCGCTGTGTTGGAGCTGCTGTTCCCAACACACAGCAAGATCTCTTCTTGTTTTTTCCTTTGAGTAAGGGCAAAGCCAGCCTTGTTTTTCCAGCCATCTTAAAAGCCCATTTTGAGTGTAACTTTTGGCTCTTCGAGCTTCTGAGAGAGGATTGAGTTGCAGAAGGCAGTGGCTGCCAGTTCCTATATGAAAACACGACGTTAGTCAAAAGCGCTGCTGATTAATATATCAGTTGCTAGGAAAGGACGCTGACCTAGATTCTGGTTGAGCTGTCTAGGTGGAGACTCGTCTATGATGTGGCTTTTATCTGTTCACAGAATGGATTTGGACAATGTGGAGTCCACGGAGAGCTTTTGTTTCCCCTTAACACCATTGTGTTCAGCCCTGCTGCCATGCGTGTTTGGGTTTCTTAATCTCGCTCGCTGGTTGCTTTGGGGGCTTTAGAAGGTCAGTGGTGTTAAGCTTATCGGGCACCTAAGAATGGTTGGGGAATCCATTAATTTGCACGTTTCATGGCCTAACTTGATTACCAGACACCTGAAAGACGCTGGAGGTTGGGGCTGTAGCAAATATTTGCTGGGATGAGCAGTTTTTCTCTTTGAAGTCCAGATGTGTTTAAAGTATGATCGTAACGCTCCCAGGCAGGCACTTCTTATCCTGCTCAGTTCTGCTGGGGGAACATAATGCAATGTGAAAAGCCTTTATATGGAATTTCTGGAATAGCATTTTACAGGGTGGGAAAAGCCGCACGTCTGCGAAAGAGTCCAGCCTGCGAATCTGCAGCAAAGGCTCGCTGTAAGGGAGCTGGGGCTTGGTGCTGCTCTGCAGTTGTAACTCTCACGCTGCAGAATCTCAGAGCACTTCCAGAGCATTAGAGGGGTTGGCTCCCGAATGCTGCTGGCCTCCCCGTCCTACTGAGATGAAAAACCAGACGTGGAAGGTATGGTGGTTCTGTGGATTTGAACAGGCGGGATCCTTGACTGCGGAATGCAGGAGGGTTTCCTCAGCTCGACTCCTGTAATCTCTGTGGTTGTCATCTCGCCTTCCTGAAGGGGCTGTCCTCTGCATTGCACCTTGGGCAGCATCCAAACCAGGGCAATGGAGTTGGAATGAATGCTCCGCCCGCTGGGATGAGCCCTGGTTCAGGTGTTCATCTGTGGGAGTGTCCTGATGATGACTGCGCACCTCGGCCAAGCCCTGTCGGGGATGGTGGGTCCATGGCTGCCTTAATGTGTCTCCCTGTGGCTCAGTTCAAGGCTTCCACTGTCCACCTTTGATCTCTCAGGTGCCACTGAGAGAGCGTATAAATTGTTTCTTTGACTAGCAGTATTTCAGTGAAGTCTTGCTCTTTTGGGGCAAAGGACAGTCCCAGCACATTCAAGTCTTGATTTCATTAGCGGAGTGCTGCAGTTCATCAAACCCCATAAATATTTATCTGTTCAGCATTCTTTCTATGATTTCAAAACGCTGGCCCTGTTTTAGCGGGACGCCTCATGTTGTTTATTGTGCGATAGCTTTGCCATAGATACGCTGACAGAAAGGTCTCTGATGGCCATAACGAAGGGGGAGGCACGTTCTCTCCCAGACGCATCGCTGAACCTGGTAAAAGCCGCCTTTGCGTCAGCGCTCGCCGAGTGGGTGGGGAGCGAAGGCCAGTTGGGGATTCCCCCGCGGATGCTATGAGTCAAAAGGACTTGCAGCTCTGCCAACCCTGCTCACTTAAAAATCAGTCGGTTGCTAAAAATCATGAGATTTCTAATAAATAAATAAGTACAGGGGGATTTCAGCTTGCTCCCTGACAGCTGTGATTCTGGGTGAAAGCGGTACTAGTGTTCGGGATTTCTCCGCCACCCCAGTGGCTTGGGATTTAGTCTTTAATTTTAGTGACACAGCAGAAATACTCACTGACACTGGAGCCTTTGGGCACTGAGGCTTTTCAAAGATTCATCAGGTGTTTGGAGACTTTTGTGGAGAGAACCATACGAGCTGGCAGCACTGGCTTCGGGGAGCGGCGACGGGGTAAGCTCACCTCCTCCTGGCGATGCCTAGCTTTTCCCGGGGCCATCTCTTGCATCTGCTTGCTTCAGAGACAAGAAAAGACGGTCTCGTCTCCAGTGGATAAGGACCTCACTTGGCTTTTAGTGGCGTCTGGGTTTTGAACCTTGTTCTTGCTGCCTTAGTGAAATTGGTTGGTTGTTAAACCACTTAACGCTTATGGAGGACCCTGCGAATCGCGACCATGTCCCTGCAGTTTTAGGTGTTTATTTATTTTTTGCTTAATGAAACAAAATTAAAAGTGGGCTTTTGTGAAGGTTTTTGCAAAATTCTGTGGAGTGAATGGTCATTGCTAAAATTGAAAAATTATTATTATGAACCTTAGTAACTGCTCCGTTATAAGACAGAAAAGTTCATGGCATAAAGAAAAGCCAAACCCAAGGTCTCTACTTCTCAATAATTGTGCTTAAGCGTTGAAAACTTTAACAACTTTGATGATCTTTATTTTGTTAATCCATAGAAGACCTTTATTTTAAATTCTGAAACATATTAATTCTTTTTTCCTCTCCTTGCAGGTGGGATTATTGATTCAACACACTGATCCTGCCCTGTGTGACTTCCTCTCCTGGACACCGCACCAGGTACTTCTTTCCTCTCATGGCATGTGTGTGCTATCTGTGCTGTCCTTCCATTTAACGCCGCCTCGGAAAGGTCTGTATCCTCTAACAGATACTGTGTTTGGATTTGAATTTGCTTTCTGGAGACTGGGCTCCATTTTTTGCCCCCTCCTGCTGGTGTTCCGAATTTCTTTAATTGCAAGAAGATACTTCTGCTCAGGGAAACTGGGGAGTGATGGGGCCCTTGGGAATAGGGACTGGATATTGTTGTTGTTTGGAGTGAGCCCAATGGTATGTGGAGGCCTTGCAAAACCCCAAATCCCTATTTCCACTTGCTCAAGGAGCACGTGATTAGGGCTGGATAAAGGACCTGGGTGTCCATGCTGATTCTGGTTGCATTCTCGCAACTGTGAGCAGCGATCGACTTCCCAGCTGGTTCTTATCACCGGTGTAGCACATCGGGAGGAAAAGCCCCATGTGTGACCCCAGACATCCTATGTTTCTGAAGCGTCTGAAATACTTCAACGCTTTTGTGGAACTGATCCCCGATCTCTTTTCATCGCGGTGAAGTTATGGCACGCTCTGATGAGCACAGCGCTCGGTCCAGGCTACGCGATTAGGCTGCACGAAGTACTTCACCCGTTTACATGATAGCTTTCATATGTGTTCTTATTGGCATTTACTACTATACGTTACCTCCTATTTCTGCTTATAAATGAGTGTGTGGCTGCAAAAGTAGAGCGGGGAGGAGAAAGAGAGTCAAATTTGCCCTCTTTC
>NW_010396102.1:182001-189138 GCF_000710305.1 Buceros rhinoceros silvestris
GGCACCGAGCCATTCCTTGTCATGCGGTCGGGACCATCCTCCACGAATATTTTTCCATCTAGAAGTCACTGATCTGCTTTGCTAGTCTCATTTGACCGCGCTTCTTTGTTTATTCCCCAACCGCTTTGGACGAGCAAAAATTGCGCTGGCAGGAACATTTGTGGGAAAGCAACATCACGTTCCATACTTGTGCGAATAAATATTCACAAGAGAATCCACATCGAGAGCACTCGCACGGCCGCTCGCGAATTCCCTTCCCATTACTCACCAAAGAGACTAGTTGAATGTTTATAGCTGTTTGGTGGGCAACTGGCAAACAGGCGGGGAAGGCTGGTAATTTGTCTGAGCCTTTGAGTGTCGAGTCGGGATAGGAATGAAAGCATCTGGCTGGAGTTGACTAATGGAGTGGCACTGGTAGCCCAGGCTCAGAGCGACTCGTTTCTGTCTCCAGTAACTCCAGTTTGTCTCTTCGGGCTATTCATCAGAGCTAAAGGATGGAGAAAATCTGTGCAAGACTTACAGTCTGTTTATAGATTGTGATGACTTAAACAAAGAGCTGGATTTGCTGGATAAATGAGCAGAGCGTTATTCGACCAGCATCAGGGCAATGTGAAGACTCTGTTTACCTTTCGGGTTTGAGTGTTCTTGAAGCAATTACCACTTAATGCCTGTGCTTCTGGAGAGCTGTGACTGAGTGATGATTATCTCTTGGGAGTCCCCAGCTCTCTGCTCTAGTGCCCTGCACTGATGGATGCTGTTGTTTGGGCTTCTGCTTCTCTCCCTGCAGAGCACTGGCAAAAGCAGCTGTTGCCTCTTGTACTTCGGTTGGACTTCACCCCGAGTGACCTGTCACTGCTTGATTGCTCACTGTTTCCCTGTAGTGGAGGAGAAAGCACTAATAAACTGTTCCAGTTGTGGTTGTGTAGACAGATGTGGGGATGGTGGACACTTATTTTAAAATGGAGATCAACTGTCAGACAAAAGTTGCCTCATTCTTTAAGGGTGCGCTTGACAAAGGTAGCTGAAATAAAGTTGGATGTGGATCTGACAAGCTGGATGTGTATCTGAAGAAAGCAATTAGCACTTTGCAGCGTTTCCACCAACTGCATTAAGAGCTGGCTGATACATCTGAGAAGAGAGTCCTCATTGGGGAGCCCTCGTGAAATAAGAGAGGCGGCTCGCTGGGCTCCGCGGAGCTTGGCGCACTCTTATTCCATCGTCTCATCAGCGACCTAAAGCCATGACAAAATTAGTGCGGATGGAGCTTTTGTGCAGCACACGCGTTGGCCAGGAAGTGCACAGCGGTGACTGGAGAAGCAGTGCCGTGTCGTCTGGGAGGCTCGCTAAGCTCAGCCTGCGGAAATAAGACGCACTTTGATGCGGATGTAGCTTGACATCTGGGAGCAAGGCAGGCAAGCGGTGCCGATGGCGCTGCTGGCTGCGCCGCAGCAGTGGATGCCTTTGGGAGGGGCAGGCTGAGCTCCCAGTGTACCAGGCTGGCAAATAAAGGCCAGCACGGTGCTGGGATGTGTATGAGGAGAGCCTTGTGCTCCCCCACCAAACCGTGTGGCTTTGGCCTTTCTTTTCAAATGGGTGTCAGCAAAAAGGAGTCAGTGTGGAAGAGGGCTAGAAAAATTATTTGAGACCTGGGGAAAGCAAGATATTTAAAAGCTTTAAAAAAAAAAAATTACTTGGGATCATTTTGAGAGAGAAAACTTTGGAAACAGAAGGAAAAGATATGGTGAGAATCCTAGCTGGAAGCTAAACCCTTTCAGACCGGGATAGGAAGCATGTGTTTCTGCGTACGAATGCCACAGAGGATTTACTGTCTCTTGGTGCTCGTCAAGTCAAGCCTGCGTGCACGGGAGGGGGGCTGTTGCCAGGACCCGGATGAAGCTTTAATTGCAGAGCTTTAGTTCTCGAGCTTTACACAGCCGGGAGAGTGGGTGAAATGTGATGGCTGGGGTGATGCAGGAGGCCAGAACAGATGATATCATGGTCTCTTCAGGATTCAAAGCTTTATGAATAAATGCATTTGAAAATCCTGCTGTATTTGAGTGGGAAGCACTGGCGTTCCTTGTGATTGAAAGGGGAGATTGAGACTGGCAGCCACAATAATGTCCTTGGTGGTGGGAGTGTCGCAGCAGCATCGCTGGCTCAGCCCACCTTGTCTCCTCCAGTACATTCATAAAGGAGCCGAAACACTTGGGGCTAATGCTCATTACCAGCCCTGTCGCTTGGGAGTTGATCACAGGAAATAGGATTTAGATGAAAGACTGGCCAAGTAAAACAGTTGGTTATCAGATAGATATCTTCAGGTGTCTCTCCAGAATGAGTTTTGCAAGTGGAAGGCAGTTTTATGCCTTGCTCCAGGAGCTCTGAAACACAAGCAAACGGCTTTTGGCAAGACAAGGGGAACTCAGAGTGTATTTCTCCTTCCGTTCCTATCTGTCTGATTCTGAAGGTGTCTCTGTAGGTAGCATTCTGCTGGTCATGTTTCCAGTGTGCCATCAGAAGGGGTGGTTCTGAGGAGGCAGAGAGGGATAATAACTCCCCCACCCACCACACCCATTTATTCATTTACCAAAAGAAATCCTTCATTTTGGTGTAGAAAAACCAGGTAAAAATGTTTTCAGGTGACACGTGACTTGTGGTGATTTCTCCTAATCCAGTGCTACACTATATTGTGATGAAGCTGGGCGATAGGTCCCAGTGACGCTTTCCTCCCTGGAGTCCCTGAAAAGAGTGGAGCCTTTTCTCGTGCAGGCTGCAACGTGCCCATCTTGCCTTTCGGTCAAATTCCATTTTGCTTCTATTATCCCAGAACCGAGTCAGCAAGTTTAATTATCTCTCTTGTATTAAATGGTTTCCAGATCAGAGGCCTCAGCAATAGGTAAAATAATGGTGTCCATCTGCACCCCTCTGGAAGAGGGATGAAGGATGCTGTCATGTTACTATCTCTGTAGCTCGTGTGGCCCGGAGGCAGCAGGCTCAGAGACCATGACTCGTGATTAGGGGGTTTGGTGGTGGTCTCTCTTTTTTTTGCTGTTGTTTGGCTGCAGCTGGAGAGGAAATATCTTGGTGGTGTCAGCTGAAATGTAAACAGAATGTCCATCATCAATCAGGAGTCATTGAGGTTCATCGGCTCTTGCGTTCTCTCATGACCAGGGGAGAAGCAGATTAACGTGAAAAATACTGGTGCGTGCATGTGGTTTTGTGCATTTAAAGCTAACCAGATGTTTGAAACATCTCTCTGAAGTACAGATGATATAATGACTCCATAGTAATGCAGAGCATTGGCAAGGGAGACATGAATATCCCTTGGTGTGGCATGTAGAGATGAACTCCTGATTCCTGGGCTTGGATGAGTTCAGGAAGTTCACAGGCTACCTAAGGACAAAAGATTTCTGTTCCAGCCATGCGCTCTGTCCTCAAACACACAACACTGTTGGACCGAGAACATCTTCAGGTTATTGAATTCAGGGAAAGCCTCCGCTTGACAATCAGCTTGGCGCTCGCGGGATGCTTCTAACCCAGAGGCTTCACACAGGGATGTCCCTTGGGTGGTAGGTGGCTCAGGGGGATGTTCTGAGCTGGCTGGGGTCACCAGGGTGGCAGAGAGCTGTGGCCATGGGGATGGCTGTGCCAGGCTATGCCCCCCGGGCAGCGGTGGGGGTGGGATGCCTGGCAGTGCTGTTCGTGCGACATGGTGCTCGCTTGATCCTCTAGCACAGGAAAAGGAAAACACACACCAAAACCAGACACGATGACAAGACTGTGATACGGTTTTTGGCCACTTACCTGTAAGATCTCGAAAGCTACAGTGTGAATGGGGGGGAATAAAACACTCTGGGGTGCAGGTAATCTGATACGGAGGCACTGGTCCCAGTTCCTCAGCAGTAACACTATTGTCTTCAGAGAAGCTGTGCATACGTTTCTTTTTATACCAAACGAGCAGATAGCAATTTCCTGCCTCGCTTGTATTTTGAGGCCGTGGTCTCCCTCTGTCTTTCCCCCACTGCAGAAATTCACGGTAGCTCAAGGAATGCGGCATCTGTCAACACGTGCTGCAAGAGAAATACAGAAGCCTAAAACCAGGACCTGACAGGAGGTGGCTGACTGCGTTTTAACACAAAAATACCCTTTGCTGTTAATTTTGTTGCGGGAGGTGGGGGGGGTGGTGGTACGGGAGGAGGGGAGGAAGGCGCTAGTGAATGTCCTGCTTTTGTGCTTGGAGGACGGAGAAGACACAGCAGGTAACAGAAGGGTGTCACTCTGGGGACAAAAGCAAAACGCAGCCCCTGTGGTATGCGGCAGGGTAAATCTGGAATGATTTTGCTAAAAGGAGCAAACTTCAGCAGCATTTAGTCTGTGGGCTTTAACCTGCATTCCACCTGCCTGCTGCTTCGGCCAGAGCCCTGCTCCTGTTTCCTCTGCCCTCCTGCATCCTCTTGGGAGTAGATACCCGAAATGTTGGTGCCTGTTTTCTGCCTTGAGTACGAGTTTGAGGCTCTATAATGTCAGTTCAATTTCTAACCAGTTACTTTGCCATTGGATTTAATCAGTTTTTGTGTCCATTTCTTTAAACTTTAAATACTCAGCTCAATTTGAAGGGCTTCTCCAGCCTGCACTGGACCTGAAGGACTTTACGCCGTGTGTAATCTCTGTCACACTGGTTTCTGCAGTACAGATACCAGCAGCAAAAGTCCTGTGTGGGGTCAGGTCCAGTCTTGTGATCTCTGAAAAATGATAACATTGATAATTATGGTAAGAGAAACGTGTTGATTTTCTACGAAGAAGTGGCTAATGTTGGTTACTGAAGTAAAGGATCACCGAAGGTGTTTGAAGATGCTGATTTAAATGGCAGGTTTGCTTCGAGCTACACAGTTAATTCTCCAGAGAAGGTCTAATTGCTTGGCACTGGCACAACAATTTTCATCCGCAGCGCGTGATGGATTTGCGCTGCTCCGTCCCCTGCGCCGACAGCACAGTGCCCTCTCGTGTGCGGCGCGGAAACGGGCTGGGAACCATCGCAGCGGACACGGCTTCTGGAGTGTCGGGAAGAGATTGAGCTGACCCCTCACCACAGGTTGCTTTGTCATTTTTTTTTTTCTTCTTTGTGTTCTCCGTGGCGTGGTGGCTGTGGAGGCTTTTGAGTGCTGGTGTTTCAAAATATGGAAATGAATGAGCACTGCTTAAAAATCTTTGTAGTTAAATACACTGAATTCATTTATTTGGGGGGGGGAGGAAGTGGAAAGGTTTTGCCCATGTTCCTGACTCTCATGCTGCAGCGGGACTGTTTCAAGTGCAGAGGGAAGGTGGAGTCACAGGTTTGCCGTAGACCCTGCAAGCGAGAGAAACCTGTGTGCTCTCTTCTGGCACGATATTCCTCCCAGTCCTGGCACACTGCTGTGAAAAACCTCAATCGTTTTGCTGGCGGGGCTCTGGGTAATAAATCGCAGTCTCCATAGGGTGGCAATGGTCCGTGTGTTCTCCCGTCTCCATCTATTGCCGTGTTTTACCCTTAGCTGCTCGTCCCATTAGTGAACAGTTTGTCTTGTCTTTCTGCTGTGACTTATCAGAGTGAAGTTATCCAACCTCAACCTCTTGGGTGCTTTATATAGAGATTTTATTTTTATATATGGCTAGATATGAGCAAATAAACTTAATTACAGACCAGCATGTGTAACGCTGGCACGTGGCTCAGAAATGCTCTAGTGCTTTTTGATTGGTGCTAGAATAAAGACATCTACAAATGGATGTCCTTGGAACACGACGAATCGGAGGTGACTGCGTGTGGCGTGTCCTTTCGTCACGTCGGGCTGCAGTTGCAGGAGAACCTGTGCTGGAATCCAGCTGGGTTGGGGGGTGCTTGCTTTCTCAACATAATCAGGAGTAATTAATCTAGGGGTAAGACTTAAACCTTTCACGAGGTTTATAACTCTGGTTATAAACCAGACTTAGCTCCAGACTTAGTTGCTGCAGAAGGAGGGAGTAGAGTCTGCCTTTTTTTCCTGGTTTGTGTGGGTTTTTTTACTGTGTTATGGGAGTGTTTGTCTAGCAAGATGTATTTAATCTCCTTGGAGGTGGAGGAATGCATGTTAAATAAACACGAAGTTTGGGCACTCTCTAGGACTGGGTGTGTTTGCCTGATTTGTAGGAAGGGTGATGCATTTGGATGAAGGATTTATATTTTGCAGTCAGGTTCCCTTTGCGCTTACTCCAGCAGCTGAGCTTCGATGTTCAGATCCAGGATGCTGTCTTCAGCCAAGGGAAGTCATAAGGGGAGTGGAATTTCATAAGCCAGAGACGGTGTCCTTGTGGGTGAGCCTCTGGAGCGCAGGGTCCAGTTCAGCAGAGCTGCGTGTGAGGTGCAGCATCTGCCCTTTGGAATCTCACCGTTGAGCTGTGAGTTACAACTGATGACATTTCACCACGCTTGGTCCCATTTTTGCTTCCATTGATCCCATTTTGACTCCTTGCTTATGAGGATGGAGCTCCCAGAGTGGTCCTTCTGATTGGTGGTTGGTAGCTCCTCTGTTTGTAGTGAGAGGAGTACCTCCCACCTCCAGCATCAGCTTGGTGGGAGAAGCAGTCAGACTTCTTTTGGGCCAGGATAACTGGAACAATAGAAAGCACCGCTTGAAGCATTGGCCTCGCAGAAAGCCTGAGTCTGAGCTGACTCGGGGTAATTTGAAGGGTTTTCCCAGAGCGTGGCTGTGAGTACAGGGCTGGAACCCCGACTGGCTTGTGGGTGTGTGAGTCTGTATGTGTCAGAAGAGGCAAATAGGCCAGGAAAAATCCACAGAAGCCATGGTGCTGTGCACCGAGAAGATGCCAAGAGAACGAGAGGTTTCTCAGGCAGGGTGTTGGCTATGAAGGTAGCCTTGGAAGTGTCTGCAAGGAAATTCTCCTTCTGTTCCTACTCGAGTCAGGGAAAAATGACTTTGTGTGCACATTTTTCAGTTAAACAGGAAGCTACTTGACTCTTTCTCTTGGAAACCAGCAAGAAGATGCTGGGTTTTAGCTAACCATGCAGGTTGAAAGGGCCAATACCGCCTCCTGATTCTTCTGCCTGGTACTTGCCTACCAGAGCCTTTGCTCTGAGCTCGCTGTTGTATGTAAAGCAGAAGAGCG
>NW_010396102.1:189288-205639 GCF_000710305.1 Buceros rhinoceros silvestris
GCTCATCCCACTGCTCAGAGAGTCTCTGTATGTTGGAAGTGGGCAGAGATCTTCAGACGGAAGTAGCCTAGCTGGATGCTGCCTCAGCGTCCTTGCTGGGAGGCCAGGCTCAAGCCACTGAGTGTAGGACTGGCCTGTGGTGGTCTCTTGTGGTCCATGGTGGTTGGGGCTGCTCCAGCAGCGTGCAGGTGGCTGCTCAGAGCTCTAAATTGCCTGCCTGTTACGGAAGTAACATTAAAGTTGCCTCCCCTAACGTTGCGTTTGCATGCAAAGGCTGTAACAGCAGTTCCATGTTCTTATAATCCTTCTGCTCGGATAAAAATCAGATCTCAACAAATGTGAGCACATGAGGACTAAAGACTTTTATTACAATATCTTTTTAATTATCAAGGTGGGGAATCACATTTTACAAACTACAATAAATTGAATTTTATTATGGTTTGTGTGAGGACTTATTTAATAGTAGATTACACTAGACACTAACAAAATTCTTTTTCTTTCTCTAAGGTTTATTTGTCACTTGTTGAACTCTAGAAAAATGAGCTGTGAATTGAATCAGAGGGTTACAGATAGAATCCAAATGATGGTTCGTATTTATGGTTTAGATTAGCCGAGTTTAATTCCAGATTGCGAACGCTTTTAACATCTGTGAAATGTGAACCAGGCAGTTATGCTTTAGTAAGATCCAGCTTCTACTATTTTCAATAGGTAACTTGTGAAGTCTCAAATACCAAATTATGGCTGTTTTTTTTGGAAGGAGCCTCGCTTATTTTTCTCCTGTCTGTACTCCTTGGTAACCCTGGTGTTATGATAACTCAGGGCTTCTGTGGAGTCTGCTGCCCCAGGCAGATGTGGAGAGAGGGTGGCTTTAGTAATGAGGAGCATCCACCCTAAACTAGGAACGGCTGGGCTATCCCACCTCCCGTTCAGGGCTTGGCTTATTGCTGGTCATTGCCACATTCTCCTGATGAGCAGCAACTCTGTTCTCTTCCCCCTTCTCTCCTGCACTTTGTCGTGGAGACCATGGGTCCGCTGAGTGACCCATCATAAGCCTGGTTTTAAGTTCATAGGTTTTCCCCTGCTCTTTTGATGTTTGTTTCTGTATGTGAAGCCCCTGAAGAACTTCCATGGTCTTTCCCAGTGTGAAAGATTTCTTGCTCTGGTGTGGTTGGGCTGATGTGTGGCAGCGTTGCGTAGCTGAGAAGGTAGAGAGGACCCATCTCCTCTGGTGAAAGGAGTGGAGACTACCTGGTGCTTAATGAGAGATGACAATTTCTTATGCAGACCTTTTGTGGTCTACCTCGTAAAAGACCGTCCCTTGAAGTGAGGACAGAACCAAGTAGAATTTTGGGACATGGGTTAAAGGAGATACTTGGAGGTTGTATTTGCATAATCAATTGCATCAGAAGTGTTTGAATAGCCTCAGGGAACTGAGCATGTTTTTATTGTTAAATAAATGTCACTGTGGTCCCTCAGTGCTTGAACAGGGAGAAAACCCCTGAAAATGGCAGAGTCGCTGTTTAGCAAATACAGGTGTCAAGTGTTGGTGATGGAGACTGGGGCTGTGGTTGACCGCAGCTGGAACTTGACTGGCTACTGATGGAAGAGGAAGGTCCAAGCTATGGCAAGGCTGGGTGACAGGACCAGGACAGCCCCATTGTGTAAAGCCATCGTGGGACTTGGCGTTCGTTTTGAATAATGTCGGGGTTTTAAAAGCTTTAAACAGTTTATTCAGCCCTTGGTGATGAAGAGTTCCCCTCTTGGGTTTCACCATGGAGGTGTCATGCAAATAACTGATTTATTGCCTGATTTTGAACATGTACAGTCACTGTGATGGTCAGTCCGTACAATTAGACACTTGCAAGTCTGGATGATGCTGTTGCAGACAAAATTTGGGAGCAAGTGTATCCTGATTTTGGGGAGGGGATCAGCAGGCAATTCTCCCAACTCACTCTATGTGTTGTGATGTGCAGCAGATGACAAAACCGAGCCCTGTGCTAAATAAACAGGCAGATACAGCTTAAACAACCCTGCAGATACAGCGGGATGCCAGTGCGATCAGGATTATACTTCCATTTTACTGCTGTTCCCCAGGAAAACTTTGGAATAGAAGTGAAATAGAACTATAAAGAATGGCAGACGTTTTCTGACCCGATGGCTTCAGCGAGCGTACATGTTTGAGATTATTTTCATATGCATGTAGTCATCTCAATTCTGGAAGGGAACAGTTTGTTTGTGATTTATAATAAATTATTCATCCTTTTTATTACCATAATAATCATTTTTTTATGGTTACCCAAGTGAATGCTATTATGAAAGCACAGAAAAATCTATTAATTATTTTCCAGGATTTTATAGTATTTAGTTTTTTCGTAGAGTTTTTCCCATTCCCTAGATTTTTGATGTTATCAGAAAGCAAAGCATTTATTCTTTTCTAAGATAAAGGTCTCCAAACACACTTATTTTGCGTATTGTGCAACAGCACTGCTGTTTGCAGAGCTAGAAGAGCCTGAGAACAGCTTAGCCAGGGTGAGTGCTGGGCTCTGCATGATGGCTGGGTGCCTCTTCCCTGCCTTTTGGTCCCTGAAGCAGTGTGGGTTCTGGGTGTGTTTCATTAGCCTCGTGTAGGTACGTAATTGATTGAGATAAATATCTCAAACAAGGGTTGGGTTCTTAAAAATCAGAAACTCTGACTTGTGCCAGGAACAAATGGAAGTAGACTGGAATGGAGGATTGGTCTCCTTCAGCAGGGGAGGTTCTAGTGCTGTTTTGGAGTCTCCAGGGTCCAAACTCGTGCAAATTTTAATGCAGAGGCTGTGTTAAACTTGAAGCCGTGTTCCCATCCTGGTTATTTGGGGTGCTGAAGGACTGGACCCATCACCAGACCTGTGTCATGTTCGTTCATTTCTTTGTTTTGGTCCTTTTTTCAAAATAAATAATCAGTAGATCAGCAGCTCCTAGTGCCATGTATTGCCCTGTCTTTGGGAAGTTGCTCTGCCCTCACAGCACAGAGAGCACGGCCTAGGTTATTGCACTGGGGTGCATCATAGTTCTGGACTTGGAGTTAAAAGCCTTGTGAGATGTCCCTGGACTGTCATAGAGCTGTTGATGCTGGAGGCTAAGAGAGTACGAAAAGGACCTTTAGGTCTCCTTAAAGCGAGCCTGTGTGAGGTTCTTGTATGACACCACAGAGCGATGAGATGTTAGAGTGTAAAATGATGATAAACTCCTGGCACAGCTGGGAGGTTGGCTCTTGGTTCATTCTGTATCCCTCTGGTCTCCCCTGCAGCACGCACAGGTTCTGACCCGATCCAGGAGGTCCCAGATGAGCAGCGTAACTGTGCACATTCCTGGGTTAAGGCGTGGGACTGACCTTGTGTCCAGTGAGACTCGTCTCATGCTGAAACAACATGCTGAACCCCAGCCTAAATACCTAAGAAAAAGGATTCTTGAGAAACCGTTCCTCCGGAGCTTGTTTTATGCTGTGCATCTATTTGGCCTCTGAGTGCTGTATGGGGTGGGAACGTGTCATCTTCTGGGGGCTGCGCAGAGCCAGATCGCTGCTTAACACAGCCATAATGCTGTCATCTCTAGTTAGATCATGAGCTTTTCAGAGAGGGAGCTCCCCTCTCTTCTCTGAGCACCAAGAGCCCTGTCAATGCTCAGTAAATCCAGCAGCCTCTTGGGAGTTGGCCTTTCTATTAAAGTGCTCTTCTTCTTTATGAATGAGGGAAGCACTGCAGGAAAAGCATGCGAGAACAATAAGGTATCTTTTCTGTTATGTAGCATGTGGTGCAAGGACACAGTGCACAAGAGCAATTCAGAAAAGCTTTGCTTGGGGTGAGGTTTGAAAGAGACTTTCTGGCAGGCTTTAAAGACATGAGGTTAACCAACCAGGTAAAGAAACCCCAAAGTCCATCTGATGTGGAGGAGGTGTAGAGGTGGAAGGTTTTTTGCCAGGAGAGAGGATTGTGGGGAGGGAGGGGGAAGGAAGAACTATAGGCTGGATATAGGGCAAAAAGGGGGAGGGATGGCCAAGACAGTAATGATGGAACACGTCCAGAGAGGCTTAAAGAGAAATAATTCAAGAGTGAGGTAGGAAACATGACCCTCCTCCCCATGTTTCTCAGTTGCAAGATGCAATATTTCCGCTTTGACACAGTGGAGCAGAGAGTAGTGTCTTGGCACAGAGGTGACGTGTCTTTCAGTAGAAGCTATCTGGGAGTTTTGTGGGCTGCTGGTGAGTGACACGTTGAAATCTTGACATACAGAGTGCTTATGATCTAGGCCAATTATTGACTTCATGCCAGTCTGTACGTGGGTCCTTCCAAGAAATAATGTCATTCATGTCAGCCCTGAAATGACCACTGCGGCCTTTAACGGGCTTTTGAGAGAGAAACACAAGAGCGATATTAAACTCTGCGTCTAAGAACGGTCCAGCCACACAGCTTGGGTTGGGTGGAGTCATCTCAGCCTTTGTGTTTACCTGTGGAGATTGTTCTACCACTTCCAGGCATAGGGAAGTGTGGTCGCCGAGACATTCTCCACAGGACACCAACAGAGGCAAGAGCCTTGCATGGTGCTTCCCCCACCACCCGCCCCCTTCCTAAACCAGGCCACGGAGGACATCATATGCCAGAGTTTCAAAGTGTTAATTCTCAGTAATAATCAACACTCGTTTAGAGATCAGTGGTTTTCTGGCTAAAATTGAAGGAAACTCTTCAGTAACGGAGCTCGTAGGTTGGAACGTACCGGCTTTAAGGCAAACTGCTCTGTATTGGTGGAAATCTATTCGTCACACAACACACATGCAAATACATAATTTTTGCCTTTCTTGATGCTTCTCTTTGATGAGTGCTACTGGTTCTCCTGCTGTGCTGTAGCTTTATAAAGGTTGACCCTCCTGTATGTGATTTGAACCCGCATTTCCATTGGCTGATTAACTGGCTGTCTTACGAGCTGGTCTGGAGTGGTCAGCTCTTTGATTTCATGGAAATACTTGAAAGGTATTGAGTTCCTCCTTATGAGGAAGGAACAATTTCAAAATGGTTCTAATACGTCTGTGTTCACAACGTACGTGGTGAATGTGCCGTTTTGTAGTCCGAGGCTTCACTTCTATAAAGCTGATAATACACAAGTACGGGGTGCACGCAGTCTCCTTCCCATGGTGTCTACTCCCTTCCTCTTTCCCACCCAGCCAATCCCGGATAAAGGCACTAGGTGCTATTTTATGATGCTTCGAGCTGGGCTGTTCATTTCCTCCTTGGTCCTGCCTCCACTAGTAGACCAGCAGGGCTGGAAGGTGCAGTAGCCGTTTGACCATCTGGGTTCGGCGTTGGCTTATTGTCAACTTCAACATGGTACTGGAAGTGGGCACCGCTTGGGTGCAAGCGGGAAGCTGGAAGAAGCTAATAGATGAATTCTTCACTTGACAAACACAGTTTTTCTGTTCTAAGTTTATTGTATTAATCAGGAAGAAGTACTTAAACTTCTTTGTGGTTGCTCAATGTAGCCTTTGGCACCATACACAACAGTGGTCAAAAAAAAAAGGCAAACAGAAGTGTTAAGCATACAAAACACATGGAAAATATCTTGCCATTATATAAATCGGCTGAATGCCTGTGCCTGAAGTGTTGTCTTCTATTCTAGTAAATTCATCTCATAAAGGAGGCGGCAAAATACGGAGGAATTCAGAGTCAGGAGAAATTAAAAGGGTTGGCATTGTGATATTTTGGAGCTGTTTCCCTATCGTGGATTTTAGTCATTGGAAGGCATATAAAGCAAGGGAGTAAGTTGATTTAAATGTTCTTTCTGAGAATATGCAACAAGAGACCCTCAGTTAAACTGAAAAATCAGCAAAGTAGATTGTCAGAAGAGGTTGCATACCTCCCAGAACCACGCTGTGACCATGAGCTCCACAGGCTGTTGCAGAGATAAGAGTTAAACAAGACAAAAAAAACAAAGCAAACCCCAAACCCAAAGAAACAACCTCTGAAACCCCCAACTAAACCAGTTCCCAGATATCAAGGAGTGAAAGTACAAAGGCAATCAAAATCTAATGAAGGGAGAGTTATAAGCAAGCATAGGTGGTTTGGGTGGGTTTGTTTACTGTCACCATGTGGAGGAATTCCTTCCTCTTCAAGGCCAAGATGCTTGATGTGTGATTCAAGAGGTACGGTGGTAACTCTCTAGCATGTTTTAGCCTCAGGAAAAGATGTTTTTGCCTTTGTGGTTTCTTCTGTGAACCAGGGTCTTGAGTCAGGGTGGACACAGGGCTTTTAGGGGTGAAGAATCCCATATGCCATGGGCTCTCGATGCAACCTCCTCTCTCTGTCCTCCAAGGAACATGTTTCCTCTTATCTGTCCCCTCTTATCCATGCTGCTGCTTCCATCATCTCTCATCTGCCCTTAATTAACTTCCCCATTCTGCTGAGCGTACGTACTCCAAGTGTAACCTAAGAGGGAGTGCAAAGTCTCCAGAGAACTGAAAATCCATTTCTCTGTCTTCATGCACCTGTCAGGTATTGTGTGCCACGGCTGGAATTTGTCCTCTGATAGCTGATGGTATCACCTCCACTGAAATCGCCTTTCTAGCACTGCTTGAGCTATGAGCCTTAGCACCCTGGCGGCAGCGCGGTTCAGGGCTTGGTGGGATGGGGAAGCAGTGTCTGTCGGAGAGCAGAGGAGCTGAGGTCAACGCCAGCTCCTCCACATCTGCCAAAAATGTTGTCGTGGTGCAAGAGGAACCAATGAATGGTCAAAAGCCGTGTCCTCACCTGTGACCAAGCTAAGCCCTGGTGTTCATAGAAAGGATGGAGCATCGGGGCCTTAGCATTAGCCTTCTGCTGCTGATCTCCGTGGTCTGTGGGAACGGGGAGGGGGGGTGGGGTCTGTTCCTCCATCTAATCACTTGCAGACATGTGATTACAACACGTAATGATCATGGACTAGGTCAGTTTTTAATTAGCTGAGCCACATGATAGGCATTTGCAGGGCCAGCGAACGCTTTCCTTGTTGATGTCTTGTCTGAGCAAAACAGCAGCCTTGCCAGCGCGATCATGGATTTATGGGTTAAATCACGTTGTGTAGCAGACTGTGTTTCCCAATCCCAAGCTGTTTTGCTCTGATCTGGATGGGACACGGTGGGTCTGAGTGTCAGCATGCAGCCAGTCTCTCTTGGTTCAGTGTGGGGTGTAACAAGCCATAAATAAGAAAAACAGCACTCCAGCACGCTGGGGAAGTTCAGAACAGGGAGCCATGGCTCTTGCGAAGGCTCACATGATGCTGTGGTCTGGTGGAATCAAATGCTGTTGCTGATTGAATCACATGTTTTCACTAGTAACAACCAATGACACCCTTTTCCCTCCCCAAAAGACTAAATATAGCCCTGAGAAACTCCGACCAGTGAGGATTGGCACCAGATGGTGACTTTTCCACAAGCCCTGTGTAATGGCCGGTGTACAGTCATACCGTTCCAGGAGCAGATGGCAGAGCAGGCTGCACAGTTCTGAGTCACTCAGCTTCCCCCTTTCCCCTTCCCCGCGAGGAGGGATGTATCCTGTGCTGGCTTTAGGCATCACTTCACATCCATCATCTTGCATTGGAAAGGGCAAACGTATGACTTTGGTTTTCCTGGCCCACACATGGAAGATAACGGGCCCCCATTTCCCTCCTAGCGATGTGATGGGGGTGGAGGAGATGGTCCCCCAGTGATTAGACGGGCCGTGACCCTTCCAACGTAAATGCACAAATCTGTTTTCCTTAATGTACATCTCGACACTCACGCAGTGTACACGTGCTCTGCCCTTGACCCCTGTTTCATGCTAACTAGAAAAGTTTTCCATTTATTTCCTGGAGGTCTGGAGATTTCAGACAATGCTGTCCCTTTGAGCCATCCAGGTCTGGAGCAGATTTAAGAGGTGAAGTATAGCCAAGTTTGAATGCACTGAGATCTCTCAAAAATGTGCACGTGAGCAAATCTTTCCTTATCGTACTCTCCTGCCGAGCCAAGGAAGAGGTCCCTGGTGATGCTGATCTCCCCGCCGGGGCACATTCTGGGGAGGGTGTAGTTTCCCCTCCAAGTCTGGTGCCGATCTCTGGTGAGGTCAGGGCTGCCAATCTGTTGTGCTGTTGATGGCTTGTAAATTCATCAGATTTGGGGCTCAGAGACCACTAGTATGATTTTTTCTTGTTTCCCCTATAACGTGGGCTGTTGAATTATTGTTCTTCAGTTATAGTTTACACTTGTTTTTCTTCCCTTTTGTAACTGGCTTTAGCCTAGTTTATTTATGCCTTTCTTCTTGCCAGCCTGGAAGCTCATTTGGTTAGAACTGGAACCAGAGCCACATCATCTGACCCTGAATTTGGGCACTTTCCTGCCCTAAAGAGGAAGGGAGGAATCTAGAGTGGACTGTTTACCCACCGCTCTGGCCAGTTACTGATGCTCACCGTTGCCATTGCAACAGAGATGTGCTACAGGAGGAAGCTCCTTTCAGTTTGTTACCTCTCCTGCAGCTTTGAGCTTCTCAGCACCCAGGAGTCACCGTAAGAGAGAACGCTGGCATGTGGAAGTTTGTCCTGTATCTCTGTGAATTAATACTTGGGGATTTTACCACAGAAGTTTTGTTTTATGGAAAGTGAAGTTATGTGCCCAACTCAGCAGCTGACTTGTGGATTAAAGCTGTGGTTTAGGGTCCTGAAGTTGAGTGAGGTTTCATGCTCTGAGCCTGATCTGGAGCCGAAATTCTTGGGGAAGGTGTTGGAAGGAAGAAAGTCATGATGGGGCCTGTAGATTGGTCTCACAATTTTCCTGTATGATCTCCTATTTGCTGTCACCTGGGAGGTGCCCATGTGGAGGATACCCACCTGGGAGGTGCTGTGCGAGGATAAGAGGTGGGTCAGTGATCTAGCTGGGTACCCTGAACAGTTGTATGTTATACGTGGCTCTGTGCAGGGCAGGGTTTGGTGTGTGCCAACTCTGCAGGTGACTGTTCCCTCTCCAGGATAACAAAATCTTACTTCCATCTCATTTAACTTCAGACCTTCTGCGATCAACAAGACACGATGGGCATCTCCAGATCTTTATTTCAGCCCAAGATCTGAATTTATTTTTCTAGATATCTGTGAAAAAGTATAACAAGAGATCTCGAAGAGCACTGGGACTCCTGATTCAGACTCTGCTGTGGGATACATAGACCTCTTCCTCATTCTGGAGGTCCTTTCATCTGTTTTACTGAGCCTGGAGTTTTGGAGCATGGTGACAGAGTGGACCTGTAGGAGTCTGTAACCTGCAGGGGTTTTCCCCACGGCAGCTCTCCAGCAGTTATTTTCTGAAAAGCTCGCTGTGCTCACGTGCGTGCGTGTACGTTGGTTTGTTGCTGGTGATTACACAGACTGTGCAGCGGCCGGGGGATAAATACCCGAAGACGTGTGATCAAATAGCTGGTTGCGTGCCCTTGCAGTTCAGTTTTCAGAAAGCCGTCTATTCCGGGCGTACCTCCTGGTGACATTGGCACTGTCACTGGCAGAACTCACCAGCCCACAGCTTCAGCTGGTCTGAGCCGGGGCCGATAGGATGGTCTGGTTCTTGGTGCAGCTTTCCTGGGGGGTAGCAACCGTGTTGTATCAGGCTGGGGAAGTCTGTGGGCAGAGAGCTACTCCTGCAGGGTTGCCCCTAGGTCTGGTGGAGGGGGCTCCATCCTAGCAGGATCTGAGCTGAAGTCAGCTCATGGTGCGTACCAGGCTTGTTTCGTGGGGTTTGTGATGTGGAGACAATACCCAAGGCTTGTGCTTGACCTTGAATTACAGGAGTAACAAACGGCGAAGGCAAGGGCTCCCTTCCGGGTGGGCTGCATGCTCAGGGTAGGTGTTCCTGCTAGCCTCTCAGCAGATGGGAAACGAGAACAGCAGGAAAATCTGCTGCAAAACTAGGAAGTGAGCCTGGATTATCTGAGTTTTAGCTTTGTTGCTTTGGCGTTTTCTGTTTAATGGGCTGGCGCAAGCTCGACGCCCCAAACCGCTCTGGATTCCTGTCACGCTCAGGAGTTTGTGGTTACGTGAGGCCCTAATGGGCATCACAGAGTTGATCTTAGCATGCGTAGTGCAGGATGTTTTGTCAAAGCGTGAACGTATCAGATAATTTTGTGCTGGTAGGTTGATGTGGGAGATTCTTGGCTGGTAAGAGCAGCATGAACATAAGAAAGGTCCTACAGAAGGAAACATCCTAAAACCACTTGTAAAACTATAGCTGATGACATGCAGCCACGGACGTTCTGCTCCTGTCATTTTTGTTGGGGAAGGCACTTGTCCGATCGCAGTATGTTTGGTTTTGCCTGTGGGAAGTATGAAGAGCAGGGTTGGGGAACAATCCTGGTGCTGGTTTTTTCCGGCACGCCGGAGGTTAGCCTTGGATGTTGACAGTTACTCTGCTGTAGAGCTCGGTGCTGCTTCTGCAGAGATTTCAGTGAAGTGCAAAGTTCAGAGGTACGTATGAAAGAGGATAGAGTTTGTAAGGGAGGTTGTTCTTGTTTCTGGACAATGCCAACATCTTTCATGAGAGTATCTTTGTTTCTCCTTCCTTTTCTTATCGCTAGCAGCTTTGCTTGTGAATTCCCAACAACGGGAGAAGGCTTGGGAGCTCTGATCCCACTTATATCTATTCCCAAGTGTTTTTGAACATGCCAGTCAAGAAGGCGCTGTAGCATAGCATAAGATGAAATATTTTCAGTGTCCTGCTGTAGGTCTTGCCTTTCCAAACAAAAGCTATTCCAGAAGTTTTGCAAGGATTGATAGGCTCAGGATGTGTTTGTTAGCAGGGAGGGCTGGCCAAGGGAGAGCCCTTGTAACTCACCCTCAAAGTAGAGTGGGAAGTTGAATCTGCTGTTTTCTCTGTGTGGTGGAGAGAGAAGAAGGGCCTAAAAATGAGGAGAGACTTCTTGATTTGAGATGTATTTTCCAAATAATGTGTCACAGAAGTGATCTGGGATCTTCTAACACTGCGCTAACTTGATTTTAGTCTTAATTAAAAGAATGTACCCAATGCAAGCACATAGATCGGGTGTAAAGTGAAATGGAATGTTTCAGTTCACCTGAAATGGTTTTTTTTAAATCTTTTTTTTTCCATCTTCTCCCTGGACTTTGCTGCTACTTTGCATAAAGCTCAAGATCTTTTGGTTTGGTTTCTTTTTCCTGATCTGGAATAAAACCATGGTTCGAAATCTGAACATCGGAGACAGACCTTATCTTCTCTGCAGTGCTGAATTTCTGCTCAGATCCAGCTTCAGCGGAGTAGCCTGCAGCAGGCTGTCGCCGATGGGATGGGAAGTTTGCAAAGGTTTGCAGCTGCGCCCCTTCAGACGGCTGCGCTGAGTCCCTTCCAAAAGCCTCTGGTTTTAGCTCCAGGGGTGGATGCTACAGATGAGTAGCTTTTGTATTATGGTTACACCAAGGAATGCTGATCATGAGCTCAGCTCCTTCAGTGGTGGGGATGCTGTAGTTCTCTCAGCATCCAGGGTCTTGGGGTCCCAGTGCTGTAGGACCCCTTTGGGTGCCTAGTCTAGTTGGAGAAAGCGAGGGCACAAACAATAAGGTGTGGTGTGAGTGGACATACCTGAACAGTCTTGTTTGAAATGACGTTGCTGGGTAGATGTTGGGAGTCCTTCATCTCAGGGCATCTTTCCATTGCCCTCGTTGGAGTCAGACCTCGAGTCTGTGCAAGGATGAGAGCAGCTCGCCCACTTTATGCAACTGAAATCCCATGCCGGTTTCTTGGCGTAATGTCGACAAGCCTTTCTTTATTAATGCGAGACCCTTGGGGAAAGGAGTTGATGGGGCGGGGACCCCTTGGTTTAGCTGCGCCAATTCCACACCCACTCTTCAGCTGGCCCGCTCGCGATCGCCGTTCTGGGGAGCAGCGGACCAGGTCAATTACTCCATAACAACTCCATCCATAACTCTTTAGTCATGCAGCTGTATCAGAATTACAACGAAAACAACCTCAGTTATCCTAGTTGGATGTGAAATCAGACGCGTGTTCCATGAGAAGCGGTAATGCCAGAACGTGGAGGTCAATGTTGTTCAGTGTTTTTTGGCAAAAGAAAAACCTATCATATGGAAGCCGGTGCCTGGGGAATCTACATGGAGCAGCAAGATGAGCTCCATGCATGGCTGGAGATAAAGGTGCTTGGGGAGATGATGGAGTCAGGGAATATTGGAGAGCAGCTCTGCGTGGCTGCCAGCAATCCCTCCAAGCCCAGTGGCCACCCTTCTTTGTGACGATGTCACTGAAAACAAGGAAACCATTTATCCAGGGAGCCAACCTCCAGAAGGCCTGAAGACAATAGTGAGTCTCTGGTACCTCTGGGGCCATGATCTAAGCAGGTATTTGTGTTCTGTCCCAGTTCAGGTGCTGGTGGTACTGCCTCGTTCTCTCTCTGATCAGCTCAAAGTTGCCAAGCTTCTCTTCTGTTTTGTTTTGGTTTTTTTCCTACAGCAAAAGGCTTTCAGCTCTTCTTCCTTGGAGAGTGAGGTGCTTAGTGCTGTCAGCAGCACATGAGCCATCCCTACGGCAACAGACCCGTGTCCAAAGGGATGCAGGCAATGTGTTAGTACACATGGAAAAATCCCCCGGAGCTTCCCATTTACACTGGAATTATTATAAACAAAAAGTAGAGAGAGTGTTTTTGTGAAACTGTGGAAAACACCACTGATAATATCTCTTCAGGGCTCTTTCCAACCTCCCTCATTAAAAGATGATCTCAAAGTACCAAGTTTTGGGTCTGGGTTTGCAGTTTTCCACACCTTTGGGACTCGGAGAAACAGAGGGATGGGGATGGGGGCTTGAATAATCTTTTGGCTTCTGTTGCACAGAGACTAGTATGGTAAGAGCGACCAAACCTTCAGCAGCAGGAGGGACCTGGGACTGATGGGGATGAGACACCAGCACAGCAAGTCAGAGCCAGTTCTCTTCTCCTGGAGAAGAATGAAGCTTGAGTGTCCAGGAGACAGTCGGAGTCCCATCGTAACGGTCTCTAATGTGGTTTTGATGAGGTTCGCCTTTTGCTCTGAAGAAATCTGCAGCTTTTCATCGTCACTCCCAAGAACTGGATCCATTCTGAAGAGCAACAATACATGGAAAATGGAATATTTTGCTTATTAAAGTAACTTGGAGTTCCAGCTCGGAGGTTGGCAACCAAACCTCCGGGAGGCTAAGGAGCTGGAGAGCACGCCGCTCCCCCCTTCCAAAAGAAACCTCCGTGTGTGCCAGCACTTTTATTTATAATGTTAAAATAAGTTGAGTACATTAAAAGGTATTATTGAGGGAGCAGGACTTAAAATATATCATTTTTATGTTATTAGGCTGCTCTGAGTGAGGTGTCCTACTGCAAGCAGATAATCTGTCCTGCTGCCTAGATTCCATGCTGGAACTTACTGGAAGCTTTTCACCACAAGAATCTGAGCAAACTGATTATTTTCAAGAAAAGAAAAGGGAAATTGAGGAAAATAATATTGAAAGACATAACCTCAAACCACGGAGGAGAAATTTCCTGACAGCAGTTCGACGTCTCATGACCACCTGATCGCTCCTGTGCGTATTAGGGGTTTCAGCAGATGCCCATAGGGGAGCTCAGCTGGCTGGGAAGGGTTTGGGGTGAGCTGCACCTGGAGCTGGGGCTGGCTGCCCCACTTCCTTCATTCCACTGTCTCCTTCTTTTTGTCGTGAGAGGAAAAAGTCAAGGGAAATCCTGAAGGAATCCAGACGCTTTGAGAGCTCACATAATGGCGTTGACCTTTGCAAACTGTTCCATCATGTTAACGTCCTGCAGTCTGAGCTGCCACACCAGGAAGCGCTGATGTCTGGGAAGAGACGTTGGGGCAATAAAGGTGTTGCAACAAGAGCCAGAATAGGCAGCCAGATATTCAGAATATTTCACATCAGAAAATCTGTGTGTCCAGCTGAATTCCCCGCAGCGAGGAATTTCCAGGGGTTGTTTTCACACGATTGTGCCCATCTTGACAGCTCCACTCTGCTGTGTGCAAGGGTGACATATGTTCGAGGTTCATGCAATGCAAATACACGTGTGTGGATGTGGACACATGTGTGGATGTGGACACGTGTGTGCGTGCTCGTACTCTGCTGTAATACCAAAGAGCTGAGCTTGTCTGGCGGCTCCTGTCAGAACGGTGGCCCAGGGCAGTGGCACGTCAGCAGCTCTAGGGAAGATGATGTTCTCACCAGGGGTGGAGGGGAGGACCACAGACCATGTGGTGGATTAATCCTTGTGTATTTGCCGTCTAGGGAAGATGATGTTCTCGCCAGGGGTGGAGGGGAGGACCACAGGCCATGTGGTGGATTAATCCTTGTGTATTTGCCTATGCTCATCTCTGCAGGTAGATACACAAACCGGAATGTAGCCATGGGCAGAACTACCATGAGAGCTGGCTGAATCCGGCAGGAGTAACTTAAACGTGAGAAGTGAGCCCTTACAGTGTACTTAATTTGTTCAGAAAGGAATTAAGCTATAGAACCCGTGGAATTACAGAAATGAGCAAAGCAAGATGCACACTTGCGTAGTCTTCAGGTGACTAGAAAAGCCAGTTTGGTTGCCTGAGGTTCTGGGAGGAGGCTGGGGCAGGGCGAGAGGCGATGGAGGTAGCGAGCAGCAGCTCTGGGGAGGTGGTTTTGGTTTTGATCTGCTTCTGGTGCAGGCTGGTCCAACTTTCTCCAGACTTTCCACATATCTCAATCCCTTATGAGCTAGGAATAAGCTCAAAGGTTTTGAGCCAAAAAGGCTGTTCCATGTGAACGTTAGAAGCTTAAGAAGAAAACTGTCTTTCATCTTAACTCTAAATCTCGGTAAGACGCTTTCATGGAACTCTGATACTGTACAAGTGAGATACTGGAGAGGAAAATGGCTTAGGAGATGGAGTGCTCGAACTTCCTATGAAGGCTCTGTGGGTGATCTCTGTATTATTAAAAGCTTTATTTAGTGCTATCACGGAAGTGCCCGGAGGCCATGGCTGGGATCTGTCATGTCGAGTGTGGTGCCTAGGCAGAACAAGAAACAGAGGGTCAGTGGAGCAAAGGGCAGACGAGGTGAGCTATGGCGTGAGAAGAGGCAAGGGCAGGGGAGGAAGGCAAAATGGCAAAATAAAGCACGGCATGGCTCGGGGGATACCACACCATCGTTCTCCGGTCCCCAGGACTTCCAGCTCTGATGTCCCACACTGGTACAGCTGTAGGAAGGACACATCTTCATGACTAGCCTTGACTTGGTCCTGTCTGCTGTCTCTAAGTTTCCGTTCTGAGATATTTCCGACACCCAACAAGTGTTTCAGTCATGGGGAGTATCACAACAGAACGTTGCTGGCAATGCTCTGATGGTCCAAGAGAGATAGGAAGTGGTGGTTTGCAGCTTGGGGAAATTTCAGACCACTTATGTATGCAGTGGTCAGGGTAAGTGATGAACATAAACTAAGCAGCAAAGGGGAGTCTCTCCATGAATATCTGTTTGTCTACAAGGGGCCTGTGTTCCTGCACAAGGGACGCTTTGAGCTTTTCCCCCCTTGAACCACATCACACCTCCCTTTGATGCTTTCGGCTGCCCCGGTTTGCCTACAGCCATGACAGGGATGCTGCAGGTGGGCAAACCCACCAGCTGCAAACGGGCTGGGGGCTCTGCCGTGCAGTGAGACCCCAGGGAAGGAGTTTAGCTCCTTGGCAGAGGAGCCGTGTCTCTGGCTGGGTTTTCCAGCTGTGCACATGGCTGCTGCTGGCTCAGACAGGGGGAGCGTTGTGCTGGTTCTGGGTGGTGCTCTGAGAGAACGTGGCTGCATGGCTTATGCCCTCTCCCTTTGGCAGCTGGAGGAAACTGTGGTGGCTTTCTGGGCAGTGCTGCTTGGGTAGTCCTGAAGCTCAAGACAGCCAAGCAAACAGAGGAAGCAGCCAGCTTCCCCTGCAGGACCCCATGAGTTGGAGCAAGCCTTGCTGGGGAGGTGGCTGGATTGGGATGGGTGACTTAAAAGCAATGGCTTGTGGAGTTGCCAGAAATGAGACAGTGGCCTTTACTTAGGGGCTGGGGTTGTATCTGATGCCTTTTCCATCCTGTAGAATCAAATTTTCAGAGCTACAAAAGGCTGGTGTAGGCTCTTTGGTGTGCTTGCTAAAGCTGCTCCTGTGGTGGCCCCGTGTGGGGCCCTTTCACCCTCTTGCAGCAGGGGTATGGCACATGGGGGAGCACCAAGTTCCCCCACACAAGGCTTGAGGTCCTGCAAGGCCCCCTGGCATTCTGAGGAGGGGGTAGAGGCTCCCCCCCCGTACTCACCAGCAACCCGACCCGTGGCTCCAGCTCAT
>NW_010396102.1:205766-222390 GCF_000710305.1 Buceros rhinoceros silvestris
CCCCGTACTCACCAGCACCCAGCCCAGTGGCTCAAGCTAGTGCTGTGTCTGGAGCTTTGGCTTGGGCTATTTCCCGTGAAATCCTCAAGTAGCAAAAAGGAAATTTTTTTTTGTTTGTTTGTTAAGACCCAAAACTCCCTTTGGGAGATGAGAATCCTTCTGTGCCTCCAGCCCCTGCCATCATCAGTCCCCTGTGGTCAGACACGCTGTGACAGTCACTGCTGAGCCACGCACCAGCCCGGATCCCAGCTCGCCGCGAGGCTCAGTGCACGCCAAGGGCTGTTTCAGGAACATGGGCCAGCACACGTTCATCTTCATTACTCTGCAACAGTTTTGTATATAAACTAGTTTTTCTTTGCTTTTGTTCTCCCCTCCCACCTCTGAAATCGGTGCTAGTAGCACCAGAATAAACAAGCGAGCTGTGTTGGGAGTGTCTCTGCCAGCTCTGGTAATGCCGGGGACCACGGCGCGGGCTGCAAGTCGCAGGCGTTGCTGCAATATAAATAAACTAGTTTTTCTTTGCTTTTGTTCTCCCCTCCCACCTCTGAAATCGGTGCTAGTAGCACCAGAATAAACAAGCGAGCTGTGTTGGGAGTGTCTCTGCCAGCTCTGGTAATGCCGGGGACCACGGCGCGGGCTGCAAGTCGCAGGCGTTGCTGCAATATAAATACTTCAGAATTAGCTTGCAGTGCAGATTTTATTTAAAAAAAAAGATTTCAGCTCTGAAACTATTTGACTAATTTTTCTGGCAGGGAGGAAGCACGCAAGGAATTCAAAAGGAAGAATTGCCTTTGGTACTGAGGCGAGCGTTTAAGCAGGGCACAGCGGATGCTCGCAGCAGGAGTGGCAGTGGGTGTTGAAGATGCTGGTGTCCCTGGCTGGCTGGTGGCAGGTTCCTGCTCCCTGAGCTGAGCTGGGGATGCCAGTCAGCTCTAAGCAGTCTGATGGGGATGAAGATGCTCTAGCTGAGTCAGCACTGCAGCTGGTGAGCAGTGTTTGTGGAACCGCCCGAGGGACTAGGCTGGGGAGATGGGAACACGCAGCTGGAGGCGAAACCACCATTGACCACGACAGCTACCTCAGCAAAAGCCTGGTCCAGTGTGCAAGGCTGCATTGCTTGGGGTGAGGGACCAGGCTCCCCTGAGAAAGCTCTTGGAGCTGGTCTTGCTGTAGTGATACTGGTTTTGCCTGGACTTGAGGCTATTTTCCAGCTACTTCTCCAAGCAGGCAGCACGGACTGGCTGAAGTTGTTTGGAGCTACTTGGCTGCGCTGTGGTCTTTGAGCAACATCCATTTGTGAAAGAGGTCTTGAAGAAGTTGTTCTCTGCATTGAGCTCCCCCTCGCGCCCTGTGGGGAAGACCGGTGCTTTCCAGTAGGTCTGTGAGCTCCCCCAGCACTGCCTTGCCGTAGTGGTGGCCCTCCTCATCACTAAATGCCACCACAAGCTTGTGGGCCTTCCAGTGGGTAATGGAGAATGTTGACTGGAATACCAAGCCTTGGAGCTGTTTGTGATCCAGCCCAGCCTTTGGGCTGCTGAGGGGCAGCCTGGTTTTCTGGCTGCAGCCATCTCCACCTCTTGTGCCCAGGGAGGCTGTCCCTAAGATCTGTTGTTTTGCTAGATTGCTGGGGCAGCCGATTCTTGGTGGTTTGGGAAGAAAACTGCTCGTCCCTTCTCCCTGGTGACCCAGCACCTTATTGTGCCCTCCAGGTGAGTCCTCCCAAAGACTTCAGCTTCTTTTATTCCCTTCTCTAGGACCTTCTGGGAGACTCTGGTCTCTGCTGGGAGTTCAGCTCCTGTCGCTGGCAGTGCACCTCCAGCCGAGTACTCCTTAGCTGTGCCTCTCCCCTTTGTGAAGGATAAAGAAGTGGTTTTTCACTCGATCCTGCAAGGAGAGAAGACTTGCTGAGGGCAGCTGCCTGGCCTTTGTCTCTAGCAGGACCATCGCTCACCCTAAATCATCACTTTGGGCTTTGAGAAAACATCACATGTACTTTTTCTTTCTGTGGAGGACAACTTAGGAGGTTTTCTTGAAGCTTTGTAGACTTCTGATGTACCTTAGTAGCTGCTCTCTCCTTTCTGCCATGGGCAGCAGACCACCTTACTGCATTTTTGTTTCCTCCTCAAGGGTTGTCTGCAAGAGTGAGGTTTCCTTGTGGCCTGGCTGTCCTTGCCATCCCCACACGTGTCTCATCCTCTCTTCCTCTTGCGTGGTTTGAGCCTTGGCAGCTGTGAGGCCTCCAGGCCACCTGCAAAGGCTTCGCGTGAGCTGGCTTGGAGCGCACGCCGAGGACCCCAGATGGGCCACGGGCAGGAAAGTGATAGAGGCATCGCATTAGGTACCTCTTACGTGGTGAGTCCTGGGCAAATAGTTAAATAAGAGAAGACTAAGGGAAATAAGCTCACTCTCTGTTACTATTTTTATTTCCCTTTTACTGTGTGGTCTGCTCATTTTGAAATTACAGTGTTTTCTTTCCCTTTTTACCCTGATTCAGGGGAAAGGTTTGAGGTCCCCCCTCCTCCTTGCTCCTTTGGATTGGCTCAGCTCATCACTGGGAAAATTGAGGAGGTTTCTTAGGAATACTGTGTTCCCTCCTCATTTCCTGCCAGTTGGCATCTTCGCCACATCTCCGCTGCTGCATACTTTGGGGATGCAGTGAGATTTCTCCTGCTCTTTGAGGTTTGCTGCTATTTGCTTAAATTTCAGCGAGCTCCTCTGTGCAAACACACACACGGATTTAATTGTGAGAAGCTAACGCTGAGATGAACTGTCTCTGGTTCTGTTTTCTTGGTGTACTCTGTGTTTGCTTGGGAAGGCACGGCCTCTGCCTTGGGTTTGTCACGGTCCGCTCGGGTAAGATTAGACGTGTTTTGTCTCTGGATTGTAGCAAACAAAATTATTTCAATTTTTATTTGCATTCTGCAAATTGAGCCTGATGGAGCGCTCTGGTGGGGCATTTTGATTCTCGTCGTCCCCCGCTTTGATTTCCGGATCCAGCTGGTTTGAGTTGTTTTGTTCCTGGTGGCTGGGCTCCCAGATGCGCTCAGTAGCGTGGGAGCAGCTGGGTCCAGAACCGCTCACGGCTGTGTGGTGCTTGTCTGGAGCACCGCAAGGAGAGGTGCCTGGTGGCCTCTTTCTCCTGAGCCCCAAAAATGACCATGGTGCAAATGTCACGTTTGCTGAAATACTTCCAGTCCTCTCGGGTGGTCTTGGAGCTTGTGACATCCCTTATGGTGGCAGCCAGAAAAGGCTGAGGAGGGATCCCAGCGGTGGTAGCCCATTCCTGGGATAGGCATCTGCCAAATATGCTGCTTGAGGGCTTTCCAGCTCATTTCTCATAACCCCTTTTTGGGCTGCATTGATGTGGGCTGGGTTTGACCAGGCTGTTAGCGCCGTATGCCATTACCAGTCCCCAGAGCCTGGAAAAACACCAAATTCTTTCTCTGGTGAGCCACCTCACAAAGGGGTCCTACCTTGAGCCCAGGACTTGCCCTGCACTGATACAGAGCAAGTCACTTTAATGCTCCTGTGCTTGTTTCCTGAAATTAATTTGAGGACACCTCTGGTAGAGGCACAGGGCGGGCTCTGGGAGACACTAGAAACAAATGCCACCCAGCAGTTGTCTTCAAAGACCTTCGTCATCCTATTCCAGCCTCTCCACCCATCCATCCAGCTGTAATCAGGAAAAGGTGGAGGGAAGGAAGAAACCCATTTTCTTAAGGAAGTTCACTGTCAGACCCAGAGCGTATTCGAGCGCGGATCCAGCTCTGGAAGAAGCCGTTCTGTGGGGTGAGCCCTCAGGAAGCCTTGAGGATTAGTTTAGGTTTTGACTTTGCATTTGAGCTCGGGTTCAGCTTATGTTCCTTGCCTGGAAAATACTGATTAGATGATTCATCACCACTTCACAAGGGTTGTGAGGACTAGCAAAGTGGTACCTGAGTGCAAAGAGGTCGTAAGGACACTTTGTATTTGGAGAGGAAATGAGCAGATTTCCTTTCTGCAGCCTCGCTGTGGTACACGGCTACTCAGGTTTTCCCCGGTAACTAGTGATCCACGTTCAGTGTGTCCAACTGATGGAGAGCAGGAGGTGGGATGACATCATCCCGCCCTGCCTTCCCACGGCGGAAATTTAATCCGACTTTACAGAAGGAAACCTTTCCTTTTTTCTTGTTCCGTTTGCGCAGAACCCTCGTGCTTTCTCCGGCTGGGTGAAGTGTGAAAACAGATTGGAGCGTGATCAAAGGAGCACGTCTCTGTCACTCAGTCTTCTCCAGCTTTTTTTGCCTCTCGATTCAGCTGCATCCTTTCCAAATTGCATCCTTTTTCCTCTCGATCTTTGATTAGAAACAGCACCTTTTCCAAATTATGTTTATCATCTTTTTAATGATGCTGAATGCATCCTCTGAGCGTAAAAAAAAAAAATCCATGTGAAGATCATCCTCAGTGAGACCTTGGTTCTTGTGAGCTGGATGGTCTGTGATGGTGGCTCATGATTGGATGATGGCCTCAAATAGCTGAAAACCAAAGTTCTTTTCCTTAGGAAGTTCCTATATTTCATGAAAAAAGGCCCTGTATGGGGTGAGCAACACCACTGAACTTCCTTGAGGAAGCTGATGCGGAGTGGTGTCCATCCAGACTGCTACTGAAAAAGGGGCAATTTTAAATTTTGATAATGTCAGAAACTTAAATCCTGAATTTTGACTGTAGAGTAATTAATAATTATGCAAAGACAGGATGCAACAAAACACTTGTAGCTGCTGTGAAATTCCTCCAGTGAACTTTTAATTAACATGGACAGGTTTCCACATGAGAAAGAAGACCTCACAAACCATACCTCATGGCTTTTCAGTGGAAATCGCCTCTGTTTCAAAGCTCTTGGTTGTTTCTCCTAAGGGTGTCCATAAACCTTTCCAGTGAAATATTATCAAGTCTGAAACACGGTCTAGAAAAACTTCTTCCTGCTATTGGACCTTTATTTCTTCAGCCCTCTCTTCATCTGGTCTATGACCTGGACATTATCACCCATGTGGGTGGTTTCTAATGCTTCACCTTCCCATCACCAATGAATGAGTAATTCAAGTTTTCGTTGAGCTGACTAAATTTGGAAGCAGGCTCATGTTTTGTCTTCTTTGGCCAGTTCCCCACCAAGAGTGGATTCGATCACGGATGGAGGGATCTGGTTTCTTTACATAGCGCCTTGAAAACTCGCCAGCGTAAGCACCTCACAGTTTGGGTCAATGGTATTTATGGGCTCCATAAGAATATCTTTTTCTTGCAGACTCTGCTGAGATCTCTTTTTCTACTCTGAAGTCAACTGCCTGAACAGCAGCAAGGTTATAAAATGTCTGCTACTCTAACCCCATGGCAGACCTCCACGGCTTGTAACCGGACCTTTTCATACAATAACTCAAACGTAGAAGCCTTGTGGTCATGGTGGTTTTTGCCCATAGGATACATGAACTTTATTTGAAGGTAAAGAGATCACTCGTGGTAATTTGTGCCGTACGTTCCTGTGCTTTTGCTTAATCCTTTGCACAGGCAGGGCTCTGTCTTTTCTCAAGACCTCTTGTAAGGCTCGATGCTGCTGCAACTTCTTTGGTTACAACCATGTGTGGCTCGAAGACGAATTCAAAGGGAGCGCTGGGGCAGCCCTTCAGAAAATACAAATCTATCGAGCAGATCCATGAAACCTCTCGGACACCCGTCGGGTAAGAGCCTGGTGCTCTCGGTGCAGTGATGGTTACTTCCACGTCCTCGTAAAGCTGAAATCTAAAAGTTTACATGTAAGTTGCTTTACATTGATGCTTATACCATGCTACGCATGCAAACACCCCATCTCCAAAGCGCTTTCAGATGGCAGTTCATGCTTTTTGCGACGTGGCCCCATTGGTTTTGTGTGTCTGTGGGTGTGCGCACACAAAAATAGAGCTGGAGCAGCGTGCCAGGGGTCTGGGGTTTCTCAAACCCTGCAGCCCGTCGGGGAATGAGAGGCTGGGGATGACTTGGGCTGGAGCCGGCATCGGCATTATGAATGTCCCGAGCCCAGGGAGTGCCTGTGTCCCAAATCTGCGCGGTGCAGGGAGCCTCTTTGTGTTTCCAGACTGGATAACGCTCCCCAGAAAACCTCTTTCTTTGAGTATTTTCTAATTTCCTGCATTCCCAGAGAGGGGTAGAAGTTTACAAGCTCAAAAGTAAGATGGGTTTTCTAACCTCCAAAAAATGTCTCTCTGTCTTCAGTTGAAACGCTGCCGATGAGGATTTTCAGGGCGTGGGCCACTTATTTCTCTGAACTGCCTGCTCATCCTAACACGCTGTGTCCAAGTAATGTGTAGCTTTAGGCAATAAAAAATGAAAAGGATCTTGCGAAGAACCGGGCAGGGAGATGCATTGCTGCTCTCTCCTTCCAGCTAACGTGTTTGTCCTGAGTTTCTGAGTATTTCTAGAGCAAAACAACACGGCAGATGTTGTGACTAGTTCAGCATCTGAACCAACACTTTTTTTGATCTACGTATTTTAATAAAGCTGCTCCTGGTTCAATGGCATCTCACAAGCCTGATTTATGGGCACAGAAATGTGGGTTTTTTCCAAGTTGCCCAAAATCACGGACACAAATAACATGAGAGAAGCTGCGATAGGGCCCAGCTTGGTTTCAGCTGCAGGATGGAGCATGATGGACCCAACCCCGTGGCTCGGTGCCTAAGGGTAGCTTGAAGTCTCTCGGCTTCCTCCTGTTCTGGACAGACTCCCTACAAATAGAATTTGTGGGCAGATTGTTTGGGAGAACAGGAAGAATTAGGAAGAAAAGTGAATCCATCCTTCGTGCTCAAGCTCTGTTTAATCGTGGTAAGTGAAACCTGCTCCACCAATTCTTCCTTTTTGTATCTGTAGGGAACTGTTGCCAGCACAACACGAACTTCTGAACGCAGCTGTGTGAGCATTTATTAACAAAAATATTCAGGCTACCAAACACTGAGGCACGTGGTTATCAATCGGTGTGCAATGTACGTCATTCCCAAGGCATCCCTTTTCAGGATGCTTTCAGATTTGCTTTGGATGAGGGTTTTTTTCTCTGGAATTAGTTGGAAAATATGTTTTCACAGGCACCAGTCATCTTCTTTGTGCACAAGGGCCTTTTTCTAAGGGTAATTCAGTATTTTTTTGAAAATGATGTAGTACTTTGAATGGAGAATGAATGGTATGTAGGTGGGGGAATAAAGTGCCTGGGCTTTCATTTCTCTCTATATTTGTCTTTGCTTCCAACGGAAAATGAAGCGTAGGTTTATAACGTCTCCGCAGTGGTCCTCGGCTGCCGGTGCAAAGGCTGCTGTTAATATTGGGAGAGCACAAAGAGATGAACCTGCCAGGACTGGGCTGTGCTCCCACAGTAAATTTTGCAGCGAAGGATCTTACGATCACCGTCACTCCTCAGGGACGCAGGTGAGAACTGTCCATCGGGCAAGTTGTGAACAGAGTCCTGGGGCAATAGTGCTGTACAAATTGCTGTCTTAGGCTGGGTTTGAGGCGATACCTGAAAGGAGAGTGCTCCTCCTCTGCAAGTCTTCTGTTTTTAGCACAGCTTTATGGTGTCCTGCAAAACTCAGATGTTCCCCTTTGATTCTGCCAAATTTCCAGCTGGTGTAAATGAACGTTTAAGTTCCTCTGAGCTCATTGTCAGACCAAACATCTGGCCCTGTAATAATATATATTTGGACTAAATTCACTGTACTGTTAATGTCTTTAGTGCATTTAGGCTGAGGTGGACGCATCTGCTGGATGTCTTGCAGGATTTCAGCTACCTTTGTCAAAGTGAAAATGAAAAATCCCTGTAGTCAAGTTTCAAACTTTAACTCACACAAGGGACAAATAAGTTTTTGACCCGAGTGTTCGGTGTGTCTGAGAATTGCACTGAAACTCCTCATTTCCTGCTCCTTATTGCTCGGAGAACATTAAAGCCTTAGAGAACAAATTAAGCCTAATTTGAACTGGTAGGGGGAAAGGTCGATGATGATGTAGGTAAGTTCACAGCTTCTCTGTGAACAGACATTTCTGCTCCTGTGGAAATGAGGTGTTTCCTGGTGTCCTCTGGGCTGTCCTCATGCTTGAAGAGCTGAGCAGTGCTTTGGGCTTCCTTTGCCTTTGTGCATGTGCAGGAAGGGATGGAAGGGGAGATGGCATCAGGAGGAAAAATCCTCTTCTGATTACAGCCAGAAGGTGCGAACTGGACCTACCGACTCTATTTTCAGTCCCACTGTGTGGCCCTAGGCATGCCGCTCACCCTGCCCGTGCTGCTCTCCTTCCCACAAACGCAGGTGGTATCTCTTGGCTTTTGGGTGCAGAGAGCATCCCTGCTGCTGGGGGAGAGGGAGCCCCCAAGGTTCTTGCTAACAGGATGGGATGTGGGACATGCATGCAAGCAGGGACCGTCCCCAGGAACAAATACTGGTGTGTGAGGGAAAAAAAAAAGGAGAAAACTCCACCTGCCTCGTTTTAAGCAGCTCTGATTTAATGGTCTTTCTTCAGAACATCCTGCTCGGCAGCTGAGCCCTCTCCTGAGAGCGCCCTCCACACCCCCTCTCCTTCCTGCAAGGAGAACACTGTCTTTGCAGATGGCAATTGTTTGCTTTGTGGTTACTCATTTATGGAGCAATTTAGAGAAGGAGGAGGGGAAAAAAATCCCCAACCTTTCCTTTTTTAGGATTAGTGGGAGTAATTGCTCTGTCTGTTCATCTTGTGTGTTCACCAAAGGTGTCACAACCCCTGCAGGGCTGCAGTGAGCCATGAGCTGCCGTCACACAGGATCAGATGTTCAGGTGGAGGCCAGCATGGAACACAGGCTCTCCTTCCCTTGACCAGGAGACAGTTTGCAAGGTGGAAGTAGCAGACCTGGGTCAGGGAGCTGCAGTGGGTCCCAGTGCTCTCTTGGAGCCCCAAGCAGGAGAGATAGATGGCTGGAGCTGCTGGGGAGGGTAGATCATTGAATTGTTTTTGTTGGAAAAGGCATTTAAGATCAAGTCCAACTGTAACTTGGTGCAACCAAGTCCACCACTAAACCATGTTGCTAAGCATGTGGGATGCTCCTCTGAGCATCCAGGTGAGGGGAAGGGATCTGAGCATGCAAGGAGGAATGTGGAAGTAATGCCAGGTTATCGAGAGGAGGCTGAGCTCACCTTCTCACCATCTTCCTCAGCAAGGAAGAATTGCTCTCCCTGACCCTCCCTGTGCAGCTCCCCAGGGCTGGCAGTGTCCCCTCTTCTCCTGGTGGTACCAGGCCTGCTGCCTTGGAGGGTGATGTATTTGATTAGGCTTTTTAGGATGAGAAAGGGCAGGGTAACTCGGGGGGTGGTGTATAGGCTTTCAAACTCTAACCGGAGTATCCACTCCATGGTAAATGACTGGTATAGAGCATTTTATCAAAGCTCCTACTGGTGACTGTTTATTGACCCATCTTTGATTTGGCATTAGCATCTTGCAGCCTGGTGCTACTGTTGGAGAAATGTTGAGCATCCCAGAGGCTCAGTGCTGGAAGAGCTCAGAGGAGGAGCAGCAGGCTCCTGGGTTGCCTTTCCTTCTCTCTTCTCATCTCTCAGGACATCACTTTCGAGGGGCAGAAGGGGACGTGGACAGCAGCGCTCCATGCTGTGGTCTTCCTTTGCAGACTTTGGGAATGTACTGAGCAGGAAATGGCTTAACAGCCAGGGAACGTTTGTACGATGACATAATTAATGACTGCCCTACCAATTTTATAGATGCTAAAGTTCAGGACCATCTACACTATGCACTGGCGTGGGCTTGACTGAGGTGGGAAGTGGGGGAGTGGAGATCTTGTCAGCAACGTTGGGCTCTTTCTGAGGACCACACAGAAATGATGTATCTTCCGGCAGATGTAGCTGGAGGTCCTTACTCTGGCCAGTGGCTGCGGCCACTTCTCCGCAGCAAGGATGAGTGGGCAGGACAGAGCGATCCCAGGGGCTGGAGCTGGCGTCCGGATCACCCACCGCTTGCGTCAACTGGCTGCATAGCCGTTGTCTGATGGATAAGGGGGAACCGGGAACAGGCACACCGTAATAAATAGCGAATGTAGCCTAGACACTGCCTTGGGATCTACAGCTGAAAGCAAAGGTGCGTCACTGCCGACTTCCTGGGGAGGAATCTGGGAAAGATAACCAGGATAATCCTGTGGGATCCTATTGCCGGGAGGCAAATGCGAGGAAACGTGGAGGCACTTTAGGGTGAGGGTCTTCTCCAGCTTTGCTGCGGAAAACCAAGCCCTGCCACCCACGTGGCAGCTGGAAGCCGCCACAGTCGTGACCACAGCGTGGGGAGGAAGGCTGGAGCCAGCCGCGTGCTCTCGGGATGGCGCAGCGCAGGGTTTGCCTGGGGGCCACCTGGGCTGTGTCTCTGCCCTGCCCAGTGCTCTCCCTGTCCCATCCCACCTACTCCTCCCAAACGGGGTGGAGAGCTCACAGGGCTTGGACCTCTTGCTGTCAGCCGTCAGGACCTGTGAGCTTGTTGCCGAGGGGGATAGTGAGGGGGAGTTGGGATGGCTTTGGCAGTTTTCTGGCTGGGTTTTTCTGTTGTTGTTTTTTGGGGGGGGTTGTTTGTTTGTTTGTTTGGTCTTAATGGTTGTTCTCTGTTTCCAGCTGGAGCCTTGCCCAGAGGTGGGGGAGGGTGTGTTTGTGTTTTGGGGGAGCTGGGGAATCAAAGGACCTTTGTGCTTGTCGCCCTTGCTGTGAAATGCAAATGTGTGTGTGCTTTGCAAGCCTAGCTGAGGCTGCTTTTGTGAAAAACCCAACAAACCCCTTCTGATTAGCTGTTCACTCCTTTAGAAATGTGTATCTATTTGCTGCTGTAACCAGACATCCTCTGATGCGATGTATCGGGGTTTTTTTGGTCATACTGAACACTAACTGACTCCTGGAAGGGCTTTAAAACCCACCAAGACACTGAATTATCTGCTCTCGGAATTCCTTACAGCATTTTCCTCCTTAGTTTCTTCCTGTGTCCCACACCAAGTGTCTTCCCCTGGGCTGTGTCTTGCAGACCTTGGAGTCTTTGAGGGGGGAACCTGTGGGGTTCTGCATGTGCTTTACTGCCTGGTGCTCAAACAAGAGCAGGGTTTCCTCCTCTGATTCGTTATTGCTCCTGTCTTGGCTTTAAACCGTATTAGTAGGAAAATCTTAATAAAAACTGTAAGTCTGGTGAGATATTTTAGCCTAGGTTATGGGGCAGCCCAGGTGACCCTAAGGTGGTTGTAAGGGCAGAATTCATGCATTGATCATCTTTGTGAGACCCTGCCAAGTCGCTTGGCCTCCTTGTGCTCTGATGCTGCCTCAAAACTGGGGACAATCGTGGTCTTTGCTCAGAGGAACTGGAACTGGGCAACTGGGAGTTTCGAAAAACAAAGCAAACCAGCAGGGAATGGATTAGTGTGGGGGAGAGATGGATGCGGTTCAAGAAAGCCCAGCGTGTCCTGTTCCGAGTGGGACGCTGAGAGCAGATGCAGCAAAGATGCGACTCTGGTTAATCCCTTAGAGAGACACTCCCGTCTTCCCAGTTTCACAAGCCGTGTTTCCCAGCTGTCCCGACAAGAAGGGCCAGTGGAAGTGAAAAATGCCACATCTCATGCTAATGGATGTTGTGTCTGAAGACAGTGACTCCCAGTTGAGAGGTTTTAAAACAAGTTGTTGTTTTCCCACGGTTAATTTTTTTTTTTTTTTGGTCTCGTCGTTGCTGGTAGCTCAGAAGTAGTTTGCTGGATTAGCAGCAAGTCAGATAAAATCTGGACGGGTTGGAGTAAGTCTGAGGGATTCTGTCTCTCTGGGAGAAGGTCTGGCTTGGGTTAAGTTGCTATTTATATTTCTAATGCAAAGGTACTCGTGGTCCAACTAAAACCGTGAAAACTTTCACATTCTCTACATCCCAGTGAAAATAATTTGTGCAAAATAGGGCTGGTTTTGATGGTGGTTTCCTAAAATGGGAATTCTTTCACCATGAAATACCGCAGGAAGCTGTCGGTGTTTGCTTGGAGCATCCTGTCCTGCTTGTACTCCCAGACTCTGCTGGGAAACATGAAGTGGGAGCTGCTGACCTTCCAATGGCAGGTGATTTGCTGCCCACCTGGGTGGGGAGGAAACGGGAAGGGTCTTTAGAGGAATGATCATGGGACAAGCTCTTCTGAGGGAGGATCCCTACAAGCACCCACGGCTGGAAGTGGGTTGGAGCTGAATTTATCTTCTTTTGACTTTGCTTATTAATCAGAACTCCCCACCCCTCTCCCCTAGGACATGTTGTTCCATGGAAGGATGAGAAAAATATCTCCTTTCTGCTACGTCTGGTGTTTAAATGCCTGTTCTGCGTGGGGAGGAGGAGAGCTGAGACAGGTCTTCTCCATGTTTGGAAGGAAACTCGGAGACCCTCTGCTCAGGGCGATGCTGCGGTGCACTGTCCGCTCTTGGCGTCGTTAGTGACCGCATACCGCAGAGCATCCAAGGACTGCGCCTTTGCTTTGAGCCTCATGTTATAGCTGAGTTACAGCTATAAGTTGTAGCAGATGGTTTTATCTTTGGTGAATCACAGAGCACTATTGCAATGAACACAACAAATAACTTGTGCATGCGGAACGTCCCGAGGGTCCTGCTAAAGCCCTTAATCATTGCCTGGGCCTTGTTCTACCTCTGTGCTAATATGACTTGCTGGTTTGGATAGTTCCTGTTTTCCCTGGGTACAGCTCCTCGGGAAGGGTTGAGGCCGTGCGCTTTAACTCAAGCGTTTCTGACTTAAAATGAGAGAGTCGGGGTTTGGGAGCAAGTGTTCCTTCTGCTCCAAAAAGTTTCTCAGGAATCTGAAAGGGATTTTTCTCAGCAAATGTTTGTTTGTTCAGGGGTGAAATTAGGTGACCTATATTCCATCGAAGGGATGTATGATAGATGGGGCTTCTGCACAAGAAGGAATTTCACTCCTGATGAATAATAATCCAATCAAAAAGAAGGAAACCACATATAACTCTTGATCCCTTTCGGACTCTGACCCTTCCCAGAAGCGAGCGTGACTAAGAGCTTTGCTCCAGGGCAAGCTGAATATTTTGCTGAAGCGAAAATAAAATCCAGAAGCCCAGACTGATGCGTGTGACATGAGTCATCTGGGGACTTCTGTAACTCTGTCCTGCTCCGTGGGGTCAGACAGCAGATGCCCGCTGAGCTGTGCTGCACGGGGCGCAGCAGGGCATGGAAAGTCCTGCTCCAAAATAGCTGTGGGGTGACTCAGCCTTGCCCGGCTGGGGAGTATCGGGGGTATTACCAAGGTATTGGGCTAGAGTGCAGAGGACCAGTCGGTCTCTTTGTGATTCCAAGTGTTGGGGTTGAAGCTGGGATTTCTGCCTTGCATAGCCACAAGGCCTCCCACCTTTTCAGGAGATGCTGGTGGTGATGGTGGCCACTGGAATGGCCAAAGTGAATGGAGACAACAAGAGTATGATGGTTTTGCAGGGAATTGTCCGATGGGGTGCAATTGCCAAGTGAGGCCTGAACTCTCCCGGCTGTAATGTTAAGTGATGGTACAGGGCAGGGACGTGTGTCCCTGCTCGATGCAATGCTCAGCGAGCAGCAGTGGCTTTCAGTGAGGCAAAAGAGGCACCTCCAAGAGCTTTGGTCATTTTTCAGTGCTGCTTTTAGCCTGGGAAAGGATTTCACCCAAACAGAAGAAATCTGGATCTATTTAGAGCGTGACCCAACCAGAGTCAGTGCTTTGGAGGGTCTCAGGTCACTTCACACTTGCGGGTGGGAACAGCCCGAAAGGCCGAAGGAGGGAAAATGTCATATCGTTTCCACCAAAAACCAGGCGGAAGCTGATGCCTTGGTCTGCGTTAGGGTTGAGTCATTGAGGCTGGTTCCAAGAGAAATCGATTGGAACTGCAATCGATGCAAAACAAAACTGTTTGCAGGTACCAGGCAAAAGCCAAGAACTGGAGAATGAGCCAAGCTATGAGGAGACAGAATTTCTTCTGTGAGGGAACTTGCCTCCATCAGGGACTCAGGACAGTGACCTTGAGGGACGATCTGCAGTGACACAAGTGAAATGGTACCTAGTGAAGACCATTATCCATTTTATTTTTCAAGCAAAAGCAGAGTAGGATCCTTCCAACAACTCTGCTTGTGAAATGTGTCTCGGGGTAGATAAAAAGGGATACAAGAGTCGCACTGATTTCCTGCCCAAATCCCTGGTAAGACCTCTCTGTTTTTCCTTTTAATTAAAACGATGATTTTTATGGACAAACAAAAAACACTTGTGCCATATTTTTCTTTTATTGGAATCTTTTGTCATTTCAGAATTTGTTCTCGGTTCAGAGACTGAATTCCCAGTGGGAGGGAAGTAAATCTTTTAAAGCTCGTTCTCCAGCTGTCCCCTCCAATACCTCCTTCAGATATTAAGAGGCCCAATGCCTGAGCATAAATACTTGAATTTCTAAAATGCCATGAGGATCTGGGATGCCTCTGCCGGTGTAGTTGCTTGTATTAATAGTTGCAAGAGAAACATAAATTTGGTCTCTGCTGCACATACACAAATGCAAGGGTTCTCTCTACACCTTTTAAAATGTTTGTCTTTGCAATAAAAGCAGGATCGTTTGTAGGCAGTTATTTGAGTTTATTTAAAGCAGGGCTGTTCAATTCTAAGGTCATTTTATTGATGCCTCCTGGGTCATGTCACTTGGGCCCGTGGCTCGACAAGACACCGGCCAGGGCTGCTCGCAGCTGTCTTGGTGGCGCATGGATTTGCTCTCCAAGAAGGGAGAAGAACAGCAAGAAACGTGGAGGCGCGTGGGGCTTTGTGTGGGTGACGCACAGACACAGGGCACGTCTGGAGCAGAGTGGCTCTGCTCGGAGCGAGGGCACAGTGCCATCGCTGCGGGAAGCCCGAGGGCAGCTTCTGGGTGGAACAGGCTCTTCTTGGTGTGGTTCCCCAGGAGAGGGAAAAGGGAGAAAACCACTGGACATCGGGGAGAAATGTGTGTTATTGGGAAATTACTGGGAGAAAGAGAGAGGTGAAAGAACAAGATGCTTTTGGAAGCTGAAAAGGTGCTCCCTGGCTTGTTTGTGGTGTCTGCTCCTGGAGGAGGTTTGAGGACACTTCTAAATGACCAGAAATGGCCGTTTTGGCCCGTTTGTACCTAACTGGAGGACTGATTCAGTCAGGGATTTACTGGGAGGATGCAGTGAGGAAGGGAGGGGGTTGCAGGGGCTGCTCCCCACACCACCGCACTGTCCGATGGGGAGGAGACCGGACCATTGGGTTTTTGAACTTGTACTTCCTGCCCGCTTCAGGACAGACGTTGGGAAATGCCTTTCCAGGGCATGGCAGCCACAAACTCCTGCTGCTTTCTCACCCCCTGTTTGGGGAGGAGCACAGCGGTGCAGCTTTAAGCTGTCTTGGCTTTGCCTGTATGTTGAGCCAGGCTCCAATTAAAGGGAGCTTTGAAACTCAGTGTTGGGGACTTTGAGGCAGTTATTGACTAGTTATCATCCCTTAGGTGACATCAGCCACCTCGCCAAGGAGGGGGAGCAGAAAGCTCTGGGAGTTTTTGAACATTCATCTTGCAGATTTATGGAAAAGCTAATATTGGAAAGGAGCTTGTGTGTTCTTGCAGAAGCCTGTACTTGTGACCCTTGTGGAGTTCCCCCTGAACCGTGGATTTATTGCATTAATAGGATTTATTTCACAAAGAGATTCTGCACCCAGTGAGGAGCGTGGTGTTGCCAGTCGCTGGAAGCATCACATGCATCTGAACTGGAACACGCTGCAGAATGTTATCGTGACTAAACCGGCCACGTCTGTGCATAAATTCAGGCGGTTTGCTGAGAGATGATGTCGCGTGGAAGGCTGGCATGATGCGAAGTCTCCTGACTTGCAGTTGTAAACCACTCTTCACCTGCTTTTCCATATTGGCTCCATATGGTGGGAAGGAAAATCTATTGTTTGACATCTGCCTCGACACTTCAGGGGCGGAGCACGAAGTGTCTGGGCTTCCCTCCCAGGAAAGGTGACCTCGGAGGGGAGCATGTTTCACACGTTGTTTGCAGGGCGCTTTGGAGCACGACCACCGTGATGCTGCCAGCAGGGGTCTGAGATCCTGCCGCACATGAGCTGCTCTGGCTCCCCACGGCTCTCCCCCTCCTGCCCCGCTGCCATTTCTGCACGAGCTTTTTTTCCTAGGGAAAACTCATAAAACACGAACTCTTTCTTCCCTGTTACTCTGCTCCTCTCGCTCCCCTCTGGCTCTCTTCCCCAGAACACACGTTATTCTATTTCATCATAAATGCTTTATTTGCCTCCCTGAAGCCCTCCCTCTGTTTCCATGTAGTCTCTCACCCTTTCTGCACCTCCAGGCTCACTGAAGATGACAATCATCGCTGCTGCTTGGGTTTCCTCCTCACTGACTCCTTTTCTAGGCTCTACCTTGCTCAGCTACTCTTGCATGCTGTTGTAAACTCTTTGTATTTGGGGGTTTGTCCCTAGTCTCCAGGACTGTTTGCTGTGGCCATGCTTTTCTTCTGGCAGCTTCATCCTTCATCAGTGTCTGTGTCACTGTCCTCTGCCTCTTGTTGCTCCTCCAGCCTTTCTCAGGGCTGCT
>NW_010396102.1:222508-228371 GCF_000710305.1 Buceros rhinoceros silvestris
CTTTCCCTATAGATTTCCTTTATTGGCCTTTTTTTAGCCTTTCCTGTTGCTGCCGCTCAAGCTTGGGGCAAAATTTTTGCAGATACCTTTGAAGCCATTTCATCTTCCTCATCCTGATTGCCAAGCTGCCACCAGGGTTCAGGGCAGTGCCAAGGACACTGCCCCGTACTGCTTCATACCTTCCTTTGGTTCTGAGTCCTGTTCTTAATTCTTTTGTCAATTAGCAGACTTCCTGGGTCAGGGGTCCGGGTGCTGTGCCTGCAAAGCACCGCGCACAACAGCTCCTGCTCCAAGAGTAACTCCCAGTCCCTTCAATACCGACGGCTGCACCACCCTCGTGTGGAAGTTGTAGCTGCCACTGAGAGCCGTGGGCACGGGTCCAGCGGAACCTTCCAGGGTGTAGCTTGGGGAAGTGCTTGACTTGATCACTTGAAAAATGTGTAAGAAATGTGAGACTGTGCCACTGCCAATGCACTTGGCTTTCCCTTTATCTGACCTTTCAGATCTGCTCTGTGAACTAGGCAAAGCTTTGCCGTGGCTGGCCCAAACGTTAAATAAATAGTTTATGTACACGTGTGTTATAGAATGATTACACCGAAGGGTGTCAGAATAGATGGTGGTTGATAAAATGTTTTCAGCATGATGCCTTCACGATAATCTCTTGTGCTCCTCAAACAGTCCTCAGGCAGACACGTGTGCGCTGTTGGAAGAGAATCAGAGCGTGCCGTGCAGGTACAGGTTTGCAGGTGTAACCTGGCTGCTTCTTTCCATCTCCCGTTCTGCAGACTGAAACGTTTGGCAGGGTTAAGGGGGTAAATTCCTTCACTGCAAACCTGATGGCTTCAAAACTGCTAAGCTTGCTTGTTATGAAGCGTTAAAAAGGATTGATGGACAAGTCATCAGAGATTGCTTGCGTTGGATGAGAGTCTACATGGAGCCTACACAAGCATCAGCCTCTCGTGCTTGCGAGTTTGGGGTGAGATTTACAGATCTGCCGAAGTTGTTGATTTCGGATCCAAACCTGAACGTGTCCATGTGACAAGAAGCTGTCGGGTTTCCAAATCTTAGTTTGGTGAAGAACGGATCTCTCTGTTTACCCGCTTGGTGCTGGCTGGGATCAGACTGCTGGATAACAATATCTGTGTTCCAAAACTGGGCTTGACATTGGCACGTGCTGCTTGCAAGTGGAGAGATTAACCTCGGGTAGGTGTGTGGAACTGACTCCAAGCCTCTTGGGTCCTAGCTGAGGTCCTTGGCCACATGGTTGATTTTCTTCAGATGTTAAATCTCTAACATATTGCCTTGATGCCTGCAGCAGACAGACCTAGTTGTTGAAGTGCTTCCAGTTCTGGAGATGCTGGAAGGTGGAGCTGCTTCTCTTCCTGTAAGAGGAAAGATGGACAAGTCTGAAGCTTTAATCGAGTTATTTGGTTTGGATTTCGTAACCACTTTGAGGATCTTTTGGCTCTGAACCTCTCTCTGGTTTAGACCCATCTCCCTGGGAGATGTTAATGCAGTGATGGCCTGAAGGCACATGGTGTTTGGAAGAAGGACCAGGCAAATCTCCAGAGGACCACCATGAGGCGAGCCTTGGGAATCTGTCTCTTCAAACCTCCTTAGAAAGACCTGAGCATCTCAATTTCCACAACCCCCGTCGTCAGAACGTCAGACAATGGGTTTCCAACGAGGCTGGTAAACGTTTAAGTCAGAGTCGGGAACTGAGAGGACCTGGCTGCTCTTTGGTGCTTTTTTTATATGAAGCAGACTAAGACAGGATTCCTTGAAGATAGTCTTTCTCCCTCTCCCACCACCTGAAAAGCCACATTAAGAAGAAGTAACTCGGAAGAAACAACTTCTAAGCAACCTGATGTTCTGGGGCTGTATTTACACTGCAGAGAGCTGGCTCAGCGCCAGAAGCTTACGCAAACTCCCAGCATCACGGTCCCGACATGCAGGAAGATGACAGAGCTCTGAAAGTGGTGTGGGGTTCAGGGGTTGGGGTTTGGGTTTTTTTTTTTTCAGTGGCAAAATTCCCAACAACAGCGATCCTCGTGGTGTCTTGTTCTGATGACTGGAGCATTGCCAGACTTGCCAGTTTGGGTCCACAAACCTACGAGGCTTTTTAATTGGTTTTGAAAGGCTGTTGAGTAGGGAAGAGATTTTTTTTATTACTATTATTATTTATTTTTGTTGCTTAGCACAACGACTTGGGCTTGGTTCTGTTTGCTGGATGCATGTTTGCCTCTGGATAGAACCAGTTCCAGAAGTATCTTTATGACATTTATGAGAGCCAATTTGCAAAGCTACCTACCAGGTTTGGATTCGCTGGTTAAGTAATATTTGGGCATCCAAATGCTCAAGGCAATGCTTGAAGGTGGAGCCACACAACCTTAAAAGCAGGGAAAATTCAGCCCCTCCTGCTTGGATAGCAGATTTCTCCTCTTTAACAGTTCAGTTGGGTTTTCTATCGTCTTATCTAACACCAAAATAAGCGTGCAGAGGGTTGAGATGTAGCTGGAAGGGGACACGGGGCTTGCCTGCCTCGTGTGGCCATCAAGCTGAGGTTCCTGGGTCCCTTGGAGCAGTATTTTATTGCGTGGTGGCTGTTGTGCGGTAAGCAGAGATGCTGGGCTGCATGTCAAAAGCCCGGTTGTAGGTTTTATTCCCTGTTCCTGAGGCAGCTCGTATCTCTTTTCCATCAGGGCACTGCAGGGTGTGAACGTACCCCGCTTCTCTTTGTGGTGTGCTGGAAGCAAGAGTCATCGACAGGCCTGGAAAGCATCTTGGGTGCATGGCGGGACTTTTCTCTAAGGAAGGAAAACCAGGGTATTTCTTTCCCACGCTGGCAAAAAACATCCGTTTTCAAGCAAAATTTACAGGCTTCCTCTTAGCCCTGTGTTTATCAGAATACCATGTTCTGACCATCAGCTCAGCGATGCGTCAAACTCTTGTGATGGCTTGTGGATTTCCAACTTATGAGTCAGTTAATGGAGAGCAAACGTTTTTGCACTGACGCAGCAATGCGGCGGAGTGGCCACTTGTGTGCGTGCCTGGCCGGGGGGGTCAGCTGCGATTTCTGCTTGGTTTCTCAAGATTTTGACAGTGTTTCTCATTTTTGTGGTGGTTTTGAGGCTTGGGTGGAGAGATGTTAAATCATAAAAGCATAGCAACTGGCTTGAGAAGTCTCTTTAGCACATGCCGGACGCCCCACACCAAGACTTTTGAGGCTCCAGGGGTGGTGTTGTGAGCGCTCAGCATTTCCCTGTGGACTGGAAGCATCTCGGATCTGTTCGTGGCTGTATCTGCCAAGGGTGGATGATAGGACAGGGAAAGGCTGAGAGGAGCTTAAGCAGAACTTTCCCACCATGACCAGGAAAACATGAAAATCAAGAAGTAAGCTGATCATAAAATAAACCAACAGCCACTCACATAGTGCCTTCAAAGGTCAGGTTTACAGAGGGTCTCGGGTACTTCACCCTGCCTGAGGAAGGCAATGCTGTTTCACAGGACGGGTTTCCCAGCCTTGGGAAAAAGTGGTTGGTAAATGATTTATATTTCACTGAGATCAGTTCTGCTTGTTTGGGATTTTATTTTATTTTTTAAATTTCTCTTGTGTGAAATGTCTTTGTCGCTGGTAGTTAGAATGGGGAAATTCTGAAATTCTCTGTATCTTTATAATTTTAATATGATTTCTATTTATTTGAGGAATTAAAAAACAGATGAGAACAAACGTAACTTCATATTCCTTTGGAATTTCATGATAAAATTTAGCCCAAGCACCATGATTTTCCAACAGTGTGAATTTGATGACTTGTAAATAAATTCGCTTTAGCTGGCTGGCTCCCAGAGACCCTTTGCCCTCTGATGTCGCAATGTCCAAAGGAGAGCTTGAAGGCTGAGATCTCTCCTTGTCTAGGTGTCTTTTCTCTTGACTCATCCACTTTTCTGTCAAGCTCGGGTCTGTGTGGTTAGTGGCTGGAGCATTCAGCGAGGACTTTGGGACTCCACCTGCATTTTTTTTAAGTCCTTTCTATATTTTATTTTTCGGTAGAGGTGGTTTAACTGAAGGTTGACCTGCTCCACATCTGCCTGGAGCTGCCTCCAGCATCAAGCCCAGCTGCCCACTGCAGTTTGCCCTCCAGCTGTGCCTTGATGCAGCAGTTAAAGCACCTCTACCCTCCTTTCGTATTTGAGGCTCCCCAAGGCAGAGATTTTGGGGGTTTGGGTAGTATTGCTTTACTCTACCGGAAAAGTGTCTGCTTTTATTTTATGACATGGGAGTAGCAATGAACAGGAATCACTTTGCTTGTCTTGGCCCTTGGTGACTGTCCTTGGAGAGTCTGAGTTGTACAACAACACACACCAACACCTTGCAAATGCTGATAGAAAGGCACAGTTTGGTGTCATTTGCACGCGCCTCTTCACCACCGTATTGAGGTGTGGATGTGTAGCTCCGTTAGCAAACGCCTTTTCACATACAGATAATCTGCATGAGAAATGAGTTTGCTAGTATAAATGATAACGTTCTGGCAACTTCTGTGAGAATTAGGGCACGGTTCTTCCTCATTCATTGTTAATTCAGGTGTTTAGGATGAGATTTTTTTTATATATACATATAGTTCAAGGAAACATGCAGGTGGTCCCCTTGTAGGACACCAAAAAGCACAGGCATGCTGAAGAGCAGGAGTCTCCCAAGTATCTTTCCAGATCCTACACGGTGTCTGGTGTGAAGCCCAGCGTCATCAGTGGGTGCATTCCCAGTGTAACTCGTCGTGCTTTGGTCCAGGCATGTGGCACCAGTCCTTGTCTCGCAGAAATTTAACAGGCTTCCACTGCTCGCAGCGTTGGGTCCAAGTGTCACCGCCCTCGAAGTGCAGGTTAGCTTGGTGGAGCTCACCATAACTCGGGGCTCCTAGACAGCCACGTGCTTGGAGACTTTCCGTGCTCGGATCTCGTCCGTGAACATCCTTCTCACATACAAGTTGTGTTTTTTTCTTGGACTGCTTTGCATTGGCCAAGCGCTGGCCTCCTGGAGCACTTCTGAAGCAATTTACGTGATGTAGGGGACAGGCCAATTACCTTTATGGGCATTTTACACAGAAGTGACACCAATTTAACAGTCTGTAACTTATTTTATGCATCTGTCAAGCTGGAATAGGCTTTTGAGGCAGGCACATAAAGCAAGTACGTTTTAAGGCAATGTTCAGTGCTTCAGAGAAGACCTGCGCTGAGCAGCCTCCTCCGTAGGAAGGAAATTCCCGTTCGTTGTCAGGGCGCTGCCATGATCCCAGGGCTAATGAGAAGCTGGGGGGAGAAAGAAGATCTGCAGGATGTGGGATTAGTATCAGGCGATTAAAGGGGAAGGGGAGAATGAGAACAGCTCCACGGTGAAACATGTGGTTGCTCTTTTGCCTTGCTAGGTCAGCCTGGTGATTTACGCTGGGTGAAATCCGTTCCAGATTGTGAGAGCAGATTAATAAATACGGGGTTTTGGACCTCATTGAAAAGATATTAGTCTCTAACAGTTTCCCTAAAGGTGTGGCACGCCTGTGTTTCACTGATCAACCACTTTTCCACGAGCAACACACTCTCGCCCGGACGCTGATTTGCGGCATCAGCAATACATGAGGCAGGTTCAGAGGCAGCTGAAACGTTTTATTTTCTTGCTTCATCCTGTTCAATTCAGAGTCTATTTTTTAACCTAAAGTATATTCTTTGCCCAGCCAGGAAGGCCAACCAACTTTTCTTTTTATGATCCTTTAGTTGCCAAAGGTATTTTTATATATATATATATTCCTCCGAGCAAGTTGCCAAACCAAACGGTCCTCACTGTGTGTCTGCTCCCAGGGAGCTGTGCCAAAGA
>NW_010396102.1:228502-230322 GCF_000710305.1 Buceros rhinoceros silvestris
CTCCATCAGCGACAGGAGCACGTGAGCAGGGATAAAACCAACGTTTTCCCAGGTTGCTGTGAAGACACAAGCCATATCTTTACCCCTTGTCTTGAGGCATGTTGGCAGGGAGCTGCGGCGCAGAGGTTGGTGTTCACCTAAGTGAGCGCTCACGTTTGACGTGCACCACGTTCATGGTCTTGCAGCGCTGCTTAGTTCTCCAGCATTCCCAGTGCATCTGTGATAAACTCTCCCTGCAACATTTTAGTGGCCAATGTCTTAAAAGAGCCCTCGGGACCGGCTGGGTCCAGGAATGAGCGTAAGGAGATGTGCAGGTTTGTCTCGGGCGGGTGAGTCATTGCTCCTCTGAGTCAGTTCCCCTGAGAGCTCCACGAGCATGACTTCATCGCTGTAGGTTCACTGATCACTGAAACGTGCCTAAGAGGAAAGATTAATGACAGTGGGAGCCAAAAGAGTGGGACTTGTGTGTTTATGGTGAGTCAAGTGAAATGAGGAGCTGGACAAGAGGTGCACGTACTGGGACGTGTGCGCTAGCTTATGTCATTGTGTGGACAGTGTGTGTTGGAAAGGAAAGCACCAGTATGTGATCGAGAGGCGCTGGGCTCGCGGAGACCTCGAGGAGGATTTATTAGCCCATATTCAGTGATGCTGAATGAGTCTTTGCATCTGCCTTCCTGTCCGTTATCTGACGTTTCAGATCTATGGTTTAACTGCTGGCTGGTCTGAGGAGCGCGTGGCGTTTTCGTGCAGGCTTCAATCTATCTAAGTGTCCCTGTGGAAGGAAGTCTGAGAACTCACAGTAACATAATCCGCTCATCAGCAGCCTGCTCAACTCCCCAAGCTTTTTGCTGAGCCTTCCAACTTCCTTCGCCGGACAGCGCTTCCCTTTGCCTGCAGGCGATTAACGAGCCTTCGGAAGGCCGGCTGTTTAATTGCGCTGCTGGTTTCCACCGCTCAGCTCCCGTAAGGAGCCTGTGGTGCCTCCTTACCTTTTGCTCGGCTGTTTCTTCTGGAAGCACCTTGAGACAAGCCAAGCGGTGTGCTCTGAGCTGATGCATTTTGCAGCTAGGATTTCCAAAACCCCGCCTGTAAAACCCTGAACTCGGCACCTGCCGTCCGTCCTGGAAAACCTCTGAGTCAGCTCCAGTGTTCAACGGGCGGTGGTTACCGAGCAGTGAAAACACAAGCGGTGGGAGAGAGAACAAAGGGTTTCTGTGTAGTTACTGCTTGGGTTCCAAACGTTTCTCCATGCTGGGAATAACTCTGGGCAGCCCCGTTTATCGCCTTAGCTGGAGGGTCAGGGGCTGAACTGGATATGAGATACCCGTGGTTTCCTACCAGGGTCCTGCCCTGTTATTGCTGTTGTCCTCGTTTTGGGGGCAATTCCAAGACTGTGGCTTCGGGCTCACTGTCCCAAGACCCTGCGTTGGCCTCGAAAGCAGAAAAGCAATAACATAAAGAAAAGTAATTAAGGTTCAGGAAACTGTTCTACAGAGAGCTTTCTGGTTTGTGTCAGAAGCGGAGATCTGGGCTCAGGGGTCTGCTTTAAATACGATACAATCAGAAACATCCCCAGGAAAACGACCGTTTAATTAAAGATCGCTTTTTAGCACAAACCAAATAAAACACAAGAGCTGAACGAGTGAGGGGCAGCCGTGGGGATCCTGAGAGGAGATAACTGTCGAGGAAGATGGGGGTGCTCTGGATGCTCGTGCACAGCATCACCAGAAAACACAAAGCGAAGCCAGATGTTGGGCAGGCTGGGCTGGCTCGGCTCCAGGTGTGTGCTCTTGACCTTCTGCCTACCTGAGATGCTGCTG
>NW_010396102.1:230422-238331 GCF_000710305.1 Buceros rhinoceros silvestris
TGGGGTGTGCGGGGGCCCCCCGCTGTGCCGTAGCTGCCTCCGTGTCTTGCTCCGGTTCTCAAAGCTGCCGTGACAACCCCGCGATGGGATTTCGGGTTTGTAGAGGGAGATTGCCGGGGTCGAAGAGGGCGGCTTTGGCCCAGCCGGGTTTGCCAGCTGCTGTTCCTTAAGAATGAAAGGAAGAAATTCTTGCCTGCTTTGCTTCTGCTCCTTCCACTTGGGTGACTTTTCTCTTTTTATTTCTGTCATTTATGTCTCCTTCAGGACAACCCTGCAGCGGGCTGGCGCAGCTGAAGCTTTCCACCCAGCATCTTGAGAGCCCTCATCTTGCTCTCAGCCCCCTCACCCAGCGCCGTCTCTGGGACCCCCTGCTCCAGAGGGAGCTGGGGGTGGGGTAACCCGCCGCAGGAGGGGTTTGGGGTTGACTCCTGGGCGTTAAATTTTACTAAAAGCTCTGGAGCAAGAGGGGCTGTGCAGCTCTTTCAGAGACAAGGGCTTTTCTCAATATTTCTTAATAGAACTCCCAATATTCTTGTTTTATATAATTATGTGTAGTCCTTGGGAATCCCTCTGGCCTGAGATCCTGAGGCAGTGAGGTCTTTGTGTTCTGGTTTGCTCTTTGGGGGGTTAGATATGTGGAGAAGTACTTTGAATTCTCTTATTCTTGGGCTCTGTGAAGGTTTCTTTGCTTTGAAGTGTCTGTCCCCTTGCTGGCATGTGTCATCTAAACCAAACCTGACTTTAGCAGAAGTGTCACCGTGATGTAATCTGTTTGGGGAATGTGCATTTTTCTGTCTTTTTAAGTTGTTGGGATAACTGATTAACAGAAACTTTCTGCACATCACTGTCTGTGTCACAGTTCCCTGATCAGAAATTGCAGGGGCATTTTGCAGCATAAACAAGGCGAGTAATCTTGTCTGACATAATTTCTTATTTTTCTGGTACCTGGTTAAGGAGCAGTAAGAAGAAATCTATATGGCAGCCGGTGTGCTGCTGTCCTCAGCAGCGTGCCAAGGGGGAGAAGAGACAGTTCCCGTCCCTGATGCTGCTCAGGCTGAGAGAGGAGTGGGAGGTGCAGGAAGAAATTTGTCTCTGGTGGTGGTGGCAGCAATGCCACTGCTTCCCCAAGTCCTGAACCTGTATCTGGCAGTTAAAAAATGCAGTAAAATATATTTTAAAAGAAATCCCTGTTTTCCCTGCAGTAAGGAGGGGATGGACTGGCTTTCTGTAGGAATTTTTGTGCGTGTTAATTCCCACCAGCATCAGTTTTATGCAGCTGTAGAAGGCCCCTGTTTGCGATGGAATGGACTAAGTGGGAGCGAGTCTTTCTTTGCTCTTGGCCAAAGGTGAAGACACTTGAGACTTTGAGACTTTCCAAGAATCTCTTACTAATATGTGTTCTAGCCATGCTTAATGGTTGCATTTACCTCCTGTTTCCAGACATAAAGAGCGTGCAAGCAGTTCTCAACCTGACCTTTTCAACTGAATGTACTTAGACGTACTGGGCCAAACTCCACGGTGCTGGAGCTCCCTGCCAGCACCCGGGGGGTGTCACTGGGCTGGAGAGCACTGCTGGGGTGCGGCGAGGGCTGACACTGCTGTGAGGTGGACGTTAGTGTCGCTAATCCCACTGCGCCAGGAAGAACAGTCAGCGTCAGCAATTGCCCTGAGCTTCTCCTGGGAGGTTTTTTTCCAAGGTGACAGACGCTTCAATGTTAAATGTGAGATTAATGGTTTTGCACAAGCAGTTGTTAATTTTAAATGCATTTCCTAAGCTCCAGCCTGCCAGCCGCGCAGGGATATTGCTGGCTCCAATGCTTCTTCATCCTTCACCATCAGGATAAAATGTAAAGTGCTTGGAAGCCTTTGCCTGCCTCCAGATTTCTGTAACATGAAGTTTGCAGCTCAGGCTGTCCATGGGGCAGCGCGCTGGAGCTCCCTTTTCTCCTTAGGGGTAAACTCCCTCTGCTCCCAAAGTCTCCTCACCTTGCTTAAGAGATCTCCTCAAAAGATGCTTGAGTATGTTCTAGACATATTCACTAGTAGGTCGTGAAGTGGAAATCCTGATCTAATCATTCTCCAGAAAAACTCTCCTTTGGAAATTCCTGACCCCATGTATTCTGCTGCTGAAGGAGATTCTGTACGTTAAAGCTGATGCACTTGTGGGAAAAGGAGCTTTTGTTTCACTTATAACTTCCTGAGATGAGACCTGCTCCGCTTCACTCAGAGGAGATTTTGCAGCTGCTTTGCATAGCTCTGTGTCAAGTATTGACCAACTGGCAGGTTTCCGATCAGAGGTTTTTCTTTTAACTTCTGGCATTTTGGAAACCAAAACCTGAACACTCTTAGTTATCAGGGTTTCAGGTTCTCAAAGAGCCTGAACCCGAAGCAGGCAATTTTTTGAGATATTATGTAAGATGAGGAAGTGGGAGCTTTTCATTTAAAAATAAACTTTTCAGTTAGCAGATGCTAAAGATCTGTGACCTGGGAAGTCCTTTCCCAAAAGACCTGGTGGTCCCACCAGTGGTGCCTGGCGCTGTGGCAGGATGGGAAGCAGGGCACCCCAGGGCAGCCCGGGGCACCCCCTGCCTCAGGCTTGCCAAAGCTTTGTGAACGGAGAGAATTGGGAATGTCTGATACACTTCTCTGATCGAGGTAAAATGGAGGTTTATATGTTGTCACGTTGCTGATTTTCAAAAGCATTGTTAACGTTAGAAGATGCCAGTGTGCACCTACCGTGACTTTAAAAAAAGGGATTATTGGGGTAAACATCTGAGTCCTAGAAAAATCTGGTGGGACGGCTGCCAGGAGCTGCCCTGCATCTTACTGTACCTAAAGCCTCTGAAAGTCTGGTCTGGCCAGGCCACCAGGCGTTGATGGCTGTCCAGCTTTCCTGCCAGCAAACACAAGAGGTCTGGGGCTGCCCAAACCTCTCTCAATGCTCATTCCATTGACCTCCTCTTCGCAGAGGGCTGACGGTGTGAGCCGGGCAGTTGTCGCAGAGCAGCCTTGGGCTTGTTCCTGCAGTAACTGCTTCTCCTTTGAATCCAAAGGCTCATGGCACCACAAATTTTGGTGCTTTGAGAGTTGGATCAGAGCTCCTGAGGTCCTTACGGGCTTTCTTGGGCTTTGGTTGCCCCTGTGGCCTCGCCATGAGGTGTCCTTGGAAAGCTGTACCCAGCTCATGCACTTCAGTTTGGCCAAAGTATGCTCGATGCTACGTCGCGTCTAGGCTTGAGGTTGCACTTCCTCCCTCCTTTAATTTTCAACCCCAGCCTCCAAAGCTTTTATAACGCCCTCCCTGAAAGCACAAACCTCTCTAAAGCGCGGAATGATGGGGAGCCCTGCGAAGCTCTGGTGAAACCCACGCTGAGCTGCTGCAAAGCAGCAGCTGGAGCCCAGCAGGTACCCGGCCGCCAACTGCCAGTTCCCAGCTATGAAAACACACCGCTTGCACGGTTCGCACAACCGGCGCAGATGCAGCACGAGCAGCTGCCAGGGAGAAGGGGAGGAGGATGAAAAAGACCATTTGGATGCAAAAGCAGAGGAGTCGTGCATATCTCCCAAAACAAAAATAGTAGCTCAAAATGCACTTAGAGTTCTGCTGGCAGTAATAACCGATGGAGGGGAAGCGCTTTGGGATGTTGTCCTGGTCTGGAGTGAGCAGATGTTACTGCGTCCACTGGAATCGCAGCAGTGAGCGCAAAGCACAACTTCCCTGCTGCCCTGGCATGAATTGTGATGGCTCTCTAGTGTAAATCAGGCCAGGCTCCACGCAGGGCAATGCTGTTCCACCAGAACTGGCCTTGCTTATACAAGTCCCAAGGGTGGTATTTTGATATCTAGAAAATTAATGCTTGAGATGGATCTGACCCAAAACCCTGGATTTGAACTCTTTGCAAGTCCAGATCCGGATGCAAACTTCACAGCTGCGCCCTGTTGTTTCTAAGCCCAATAAAACCCTCTCTCTGAACCACCCACAAGCTTAATGAAAATGTAGATTGAGATCAGATCATTATGGCCCCGAGCCAGTGCTGCGAGGCACGCACAGCGAACGGCCCGACTCTTCCCGTGCTCATGGTGATGTAAACTGTGAGCAGCTCCAAGGAGATCAGCTGGATTTCCCCAGCATGGAGCCAGTTGTAAATGGGAACAGAATAAGACCCTGGGTTTCTCTCCTTTTTTTTTTTTTTCACGTTTCTGTTTTGAGGAGCAAGTGAACTCCCATCTCATGCTGACCTAGTCTGAGAGGTCATCTTCTTCCAGGAGGAGCTTTGCCAGGAGCTGAGACTGGATTTGTCCTGATTACCAAGACACATTGTTGAGGAATGTGATGTCAAACGATGGCTATTTTTGTTCCAGCCTCAGCCCTCTTAGTTTGTTGGGAAAAGTTGATGCTGGAGATGAAGAGTAGGAGAGTCTTGGGGGAGGGAAAAGGGGGAGAAAGAAGAGGGGGTCTAAAGAGCATGGCCATCCCTCCTTTGGGACAAGATATTTTCTGTGAAGCAAACAGCAGCATTAAACTCTTGAGAAAATTTTCACTGGAGGGCTGGGGCACTGGCAAAATGGAAGTGTTGTCTTCTGCCATCTCCATCCTCTCTTTACAGAGATGAGCACCAGGGGGGTGGCTCAGAGGGCTGAACTAGGTTGGAATGGAAGGTTTGTTCGGTGGTTCAAATGGAGGGTGGGTTTGCTGCCTCAGTCCTGAGCTGACTGTATGATCTCAGGGTCCCTCTGCAGATGCTCCCATCTGGAACAGAAGTATTTAATCTAGTTTCCTTGATGGACACAAGAACTAAGCCTCAGGTGTAAACCTTTTCAGCTCCTTTTCAAACCGTAGGGGTTTGGGGTGAGTATTGTGTTTTCTGTGTTTCTTCTGGGCAGTATTTTCATACGAAAACTTGCTGGATCTGTGCAGGTCGAGTCCACCATTGGGTGTCATGAAATTAAGTGCTGTGCTTCTGCTGGCTTTAATTTTTGGCTGCTGTTCCTCGTGAAGGGTCAAGACTAGCTGCTGCTACTGCTGGTGTTTACATGAGTCACCTCTTGAGATCTGCCTTCGCGTGGAAGCAGGTCTTTGCCAGGTATGGGTGCCTGTGGTTATTATGCGATGTAGTAAGTGAATTTTGGGTGCTGGCTTCTCTCTCGGACTCTGCCAGGAGCAGAAGCAATGCTGGGAACAGAGGGAAAGCCTCGACTTGCAGGAAGCTGAGATGCCTGGTTTGGAGGACTTTAATTGCCAGAGTCACGGGTCTGCTCTTCCATTAGAGGCCATTTGCTGTTTTCCCAGAAGATGAAAGGATCTTGCTGTCAGCACTATTAAAAAGCCCGTAACAAACCAAACCCAAGTGGGACCTCGCTTCTGCCCTTCGCCTCTACTGGGGCTTGCTTCTGTGAAGCCACCACTATAAAAATCCCTCAATTCTTTCCACTATGAAAGCCCACAAAACGGGCTGGCAAAGCAGAGGACAATATAGAGATACTAACGGCCACGTAACGGGGTGACGCGTTTTCAGGAGCAGCATCTCTGCTTACGTGGACCCTTTAACCAGTTTAAATGCTTGTATTGGTGCCTGGCAAAATTTCCATCTCCCACCCCTCTTTTTTCCTGAATAAAGGAGCAAACCACCATTTACTTCTCTTATTTTCCTCCTTAAGGGCAAAACTTAGCACCCACGAATCACTTTTCTCAAAGTTCTTAAAAATAGGTTGCCATGTAATGGCTTGGGACTGTTCGGAGAGGCTCCCAGTCGTTAGTGTGGTTGCGGTGATGGAGATCTGCTCTGGGCTCAAGAAGCAGAGTGCTTTGTTTCTGGAGTCTGTGCAGATATGGGCAACAGTTTTCAGGATGAATAGTTTATTTGCCGAGAAATGCAATTTTGGGGTTGACTGCAACTGTTTACTAAATTGGCACTAGTAGCTAATCTTTTTGTAAAGGGCAGCGATGTTTTGTTTCAGCATTTCAGAATGAAAAATTCATGTTTTTCCATTCTGGAGTAACATTTTGTTTCGTAACTCACCTGTGTTTTAATCCTTTTTGCAACGGGTAAAATTATCCAGACTATCAAACCCAAACAAAGGGATCAACGGTGCATTTTGGTTGATCTGGACTTAAAGGATTATTTTTGGTTTTCCTTTGCTGGGAGTGGGGCAGGAACAAATCAAAAGCTTTTCGCTGCTAATGAAAATACAACCTTCTTCCACCCCTTGAATGAGTCGGCAGATCTCCTTGCATCGTGTGCCTGGTTGTGAGCCGTAGTGCCAGCCTCCTCATCAAGGGTGCTTTTCTCAGCCATGGTTTCTCATCATGAGAAGGAATTAGAGTTTAATGAATGCTTTGATCTTGGGAAGTGGCACTTCCAGGACTCTCAGTCCCTTGTGCCTGGTCTCAAGAGCATTGCCCCCAGACAAGACCCCATCCTTTGTTAATTGAGGTCCGTGGTCACGTTGCTCTTGAGTTCACACAGGTTAGATCCTCTTCAAGGGCAAGGAGGACAGACTCAGATCTCAGTTAGCTGGTGCAAACCAGCAGGGAGCCTATTATACTCAGAATTTATAGTCAGAATTTGCTTTTGTGAACTGTACAACTCGTTGCACTTCAGGACAACAACTTAAGCTGTTTGAGTGCCTCCACAAGATTTCCTTGTTTTCCAAGACGAAGCATTTCTTGTGGTTGAAGAGGGTCCTTGCTGTAGTTTGGGCAGAGTGGTTTGGGTGCAAGGGCTTTTGCTCCATGACACTGATGCTGGTCTGGAATGGAAAGCATGAGGCTCAGTTGTGGTCTCTCCAGTACGAGGGAAAACTGTTAAATGTAGGTTTCACCGTTTCGGTGGGTTGCTGCCTTGTTGGTTCATGTTACTGTCCAATACTTGAGAAATTCTGCGGCACATGTGTGCAGCCAACTGGCCCTGTGGTAATGGCCCTTGGACACCTAACTGGTGTCCAAGTAGCGCTGCAGTTCATAGCATCCATGGCAGAAGCAGCACCCGCCACGCATGTCATCCCACAGCCTGGGCAGCTCCAGGCGCCGCGTGTTATTCCATCTGCCCATGGTCAGCAGAATGGCACGTTGGGTTTGGCTTCTCTGTGTGGCTTCTCTTGAAACAGAGCAAATACCAGCGACGCGGCTCTGTGTGACACCACGGTTGGTTCTCCATGTCTTGAGCAGCAGGTCAGAAATAGCAGAGCCAGGCACTGAGGTGTCAGGGGGTGATGTTAGAGTGTAAAACAGGACAAATAAGAGGTTAAATACAAGTCATCATTGTGCTGTCCACTGAAATACAAAGAGAATGACGTGAAAACTGATGGTCAGCCCTGTGGAGGGTCCACTGCGAATTATCCTGAGCTGCTCCTACCCCTTGCGATATTATCACATCCCAGGACCTCAGCGTGTTATTCTTGCAACCTCAAGTATTTTCTTGCAACTCTCCCACCATCCCGGTGCAGGGGGAATCTACAAGGCGGGGGAAAATGGGGTGGCCCATGTGTTAACTTTCAAGCAGAGGTTGACAGCTCTGGAGAAACAGCAAAGCTGTGCGGTTGGCTTTGCGTCTTGGTTTTGTCTGTTTGCTCCTATTGCTTGAAAAAGTTGCTGTGGGGAGGAGGGAATGACGTAGCCCAAGTGGGTGCCAGTAATGGACTGAACTGTGGTGCTGGCTTTACCCCGGTGCAGAGGGGGCGTGGGCAAACCCATCCTCTGTGGGAGGATGCAAGGTGCAGCGAGACATGCAAAGCTCTGATGTTTCTGCTTGTCTGTGAGCACTTGCACAGCTGAGAAGCTGCTAACGGTCCCTCCGGTGCCTGTCACCCAAGGACTTGGTGTTCTTGGGTGGAACAGAGCTCTGACAATGAAGAATGATGAGTGATTGCTTCATTTCTGTCAGCACCTCCCAACCCAGCCCGGGCGCAG
>NW_010396102.1:238370-240995 GCF_000710305.1 Buceros rhinoceros silvestris
CTGGGATCTGAGCCGCGGAGCTGTGGTGTTTGTGTTACCGCTTGGGAGTTGCATCAGGGCTGTGCTGTGGAATGATGAGTGGGTTGAAGGTGCTGACAGACTCCAGGGGAGATCCTGGTGCCGGGTTCTGTCCCTGGATGTGTGGAAAGCCAGAACACTCATATCTCCTCCATCTTCCAGCTCTTTCACTGCCACCATTTATTTTATTACCTATCGCTTTTCATTTACAAACCCCCTTTGGGGGCTGTATTTCCATGTGCTTCCTTCTGCTCATCCTTGCGCTGTTGACTCCTCCTTGCTTCTCCAGCCTTTGCTCTTTGGAGCAGTTTGTCCACAGTTTTCCATCCCTTGTCCTGTTCTGGTGTGTCTTTCTTGCCGTGTACCTCCAATACCCTTGCTGCGGTTGTATCTCCCAGCTGTGCGAGTTGTTTATGCAGGTTGGGAGCCGAGGGAAGCTGGGGTGCTGTGTCACAGCAATGATTCTGCATAGGAGCAAGGCCACCAACCCGTGTGGCAAACTTGGAGCCACCCATTGTCAAGTCCATAGAAAGCAAGCTGAACGTGCCGCGTCCTGCCATAAACGTGAGGAGTGGATATGTGCAACCAAAGGAAAGGACCTTTCCTGTGTGGGCACGAGCTGACTCAAGTCTCACGCATGTGCAGAAACCAAACACTAAAAATGTGCCTCAGTGCAACTTCCTCATACAATGCCTCCGAAGACCCTGAGGTAACTCATCAGTGTCTTTTTACATAATTACGTTTACTTCTATAATTTTGCAGAATTTCTCCTTAAAGCCCCCGCAGGTGATCTCCCTGTTCCTAGGGACTGTGGAGACCGATGGCTGGCTCGGAACACCAACCGCATGGCCACAGATTTTAGCCATGAATCCGCCTTTGTGGATGCCCGTTTTTACTTGAAGGCCTCAACATCCGGATACGGTCGAGGAAGGGGAGACTGCAAACATTAAACGAGCTTTTGTATTCCCCGTTCAGGCCAGCTTTGATTTTCCTTGAACGTAGTGAAGACAAACAGATGTTCTCAGAAAGCCGGGGTGACCTGGAAACTATTAATTAGGTAGTGAGTGAAAGAGGAGATTGCAGTGTTTGGATTTCCTTTAAGGATAATTATTTTTAGCCTCCGACGATGTAGCCCAGGACAAGCTAACAGCAACCTGCTGCTGGGCCAGCGGAGGGAAGCGAGAATCATAGAATCATAGAATCATAGAGTCATCTGGTTGGAAGAGACCTCAAAGATCATCGAGTCCAACCGTTACCCCTGCACTGCCAGGATCCCTACACCATGTCCCTCAACACCAGATCCACACGGTTTTTAAACACTTCCAGGGATGGGGACTCTACCACCTCCCTAGGCAACCCGTTCCAATGCTTAATAACCCTCTCTGTAAAGAAATTTTTCCTGATATCCAACCTAAACCTCCCCTGGCGCAACTTGAGGCCATTCCCCCTCGTCCTGTCATTCTCAATATGGGAGAAGAGATTGACCCCCACCTCCCTACAACTTCTTTTGTCACCCGTTCCAGGAAAGATGGTAGCTGAAATGCTGCGATTACCCGGGATTAGTTTAATCAAAGCCTAGATATATTAATCTGGACCCCAAAAAAAGTGTCTGTGTGTCCCTAGGCTTGTTTCTGGCAGAGAACCCAGAAAAATCTGTTTCTGGGTCACTTCATTTCTCCATCTCTATCTTCTGCTCTGTCGTGCTCCTGTTCTGGAGATGTTCAGATCTTCCACAAAGCTCTGCGTGGCTCTCGCAGTGCCTTTAACCTTGGTTGTGTTTGTCTGTGATGACAGATGAGCCACAGCTTAGGCTACCTGAGAGGGGTTTGTCTCCCAGAGATCTTCACCCAATCAATTTTCTGGTGCCTGTTAATAAAAAGGCTGGTTTGGGGGATGTTTCACCCCTACCTACTACCACCTAACTGCGGCGGACAACAGACCTCTTGGAGGAACTTGCTTTGCTGGACCAAGGGGAAAAACAGCTCCAAAGATGCATGTGTTGTTGCTGCCAGGGACGTACTGTGGCAGGGACCCTTTGTGTATGTTTTTAAGAGCTGGTTTAGTTCCAACAATATTTTATCCTTTTCTCCTCGAGTGTTTGTGTGGGAATGGATTTGTTCCTGCAGGCAGATACCGTCAGTGAATGTGGGTGTTTTCTGTGTTGGGGAGTGAAGTTCCAGTCCAGGGAAAGCTTAGATAACACCCTCTGGGCTCTCTAGGACCTGAAGGTTAAAGCTTATGTCAAGGCAGGTCATGAGCACGTGTTTTGCACCTCACTTCCACCTGGCTCTGGTGCAACATGCTCTTGCATGACTCATCACCCCATCCTTTCTCCTCTACTTTGCAAACATCTCTCCAGAACCTTTTGTAGCAGCCTACACTTAGCATCCCAACAACCAAACCTGCAAAGACGTCTAGGTTTTTATTTGCAACACCAGATGAATCTCTTTCCCCAGAGAGTATCGTGCTGTGGGGACAGGCAGCTCGGTTTGCTGAGCTGTGGAGAAAACCTTGAGTACACAGCAAGGAGGCTGTGGCTGGGCTCCAAACATCAGGAAAGCCTCAGGTTGGATGTACGATAATCATGACAGCAGAGGATGATTACGG
>NW_010396102.1:241040-245198 GCF_000710305.1 Buceros rhinoceros silvestris
TTGGCTGAGCTGTGGAGAAAACCTTGAGTACACAGCAAGGAGGCTGTGGCTGGGCTCCAAACATCAGGAAAGCCTCAGGTTGGATGTACGATACTCATGACAGCAGAGTATGATTACGGACGAAACAAATTACGCAGAGCAGGCTACACATGCCTGCCCTCTGCCCTGCCAGGGGTAGGAGCCGTGTTTCTTCCTGCCAGCTTGCAAACCGAGCTAATAATATGTTCTTTGCACGCATGCAGTATCTTTCATCTCTGTTATCTCTGTGGCTCGGATGAGACAGAGCGCTTTGTTGACCAAGGAGGCACAGCAGATCCTCGGCCAAGTAGAAAACAGGACCTTAGTTAGCGACTTTGTCCCTGGTTCTAACCTCTGGCCGCAGCAGTTGGCTTTTGAAGCCCGCACCTCTGGGCTTTCCACGTTTGCATCTCCCTTCCCAGAGCTTCACTGCAGAGCAGGGAAGGGCGTTAACCCCCAGTTACTTCCTCGCAGCTGCGTTCCCCAAGCTCAGCTCAAGTGGGAGGCTTGCGGGCTTGACGTTAAATGACCCCACCTTGGTTTCTCCTGTCCTTCTCAGCCCTTCCAGGCTAAAGGCCACACGAGCTGTTTTAGCTGCTTCCTGAGCTTCCAAGCATCTGGAGCCAGTTCTTAGAAACCTTAGACTCGTGGAAGCAGTGCATGGAAATGGCCAGGCTGGAAGTGCTGGGCTCGACTGGTCCCCAGAGAGCGCGTGGGAGTCCTGGTGTCATGTTCAGTTATGGAACTTCACCAGCTTCATCCTCAGAGAGGGATTTGTGCTTTCGGCACTGCTGTTGGGGAGAACCGGCCAAGAAGGAGCAAGATAAGAACAACACGTAGCAGAGAAGACAGAACAAGCTGCGGGTCGAGGATCCAGGAACGACCGGGATGACGATCCCCCAACACCCCCTTCTCGGGCATAACTTGTCACTCCACTCTTGGCGTTACCTTTGCTGTCCTACTTTTGACCTTGCCACTGAGGAGCCCTTGTTCAGTAGCTCGTTGTCAGCACAGTTACGGCTCCGAGACAGAGCCGTATGTGTCGCAGTTTTCTGGGGAGGGGGAAGACTTTAATACATGTATTTTCCTTCTATTAAACAGGCATCACATTCCTCACTCAGCTGGAAATCCATCATCGTACTGTCAGAAATTACCCCCTCCCCCAGACAAGGCTTTCAAGTTTGTAGCGTCTAATGGAATTTAATAATATTTATCATGTTTCCAGCACGTTTATGGGGAGCAAGACTCGACTTGCCGCTTTGGGCTCTCTCTGGAAGGAAAGGATGGACGGGGTTTGCTTTTCTGCTGTCCTGGAACCACTGTAGGTTCACACAGATTTAAACATCGCAGAGACAAAGAATTTCCTTCTGTAACTCAATCCGTGATTAGCCTTAAATGTGAGCCTTGGCGGGAGGAGAGGGGCTCTCCCCTCTGTCGTAGGTAAGAAGCTGGAAGTAGCGTTTCCCCTTGGGAGGGCTCCTGCTTGTATATGCAAGTTCAATGTTGTGTCCGAGTTGCTTCCACGGCATGGATTTGTTGGGAGAGGCGTGGAATTCTCTGCGTCGTCCCTTGTGAATGAGGAGAGCTCATGGCATTCTGAGCACGACTTGTATTATTCAGCTGTGGGTTCTCCTCTTTTTAATAAAAGATGGGTTGGTTGAATAATGCGAGCAATTTGAACATTTGCTATAGGACCAACAGAAAATTGAAGTGATGTTTACTTAACCTACAGTGACAGACCCAAACTTTATGGGTTTTGATTTTAATACATATTTTACATAGGTGAGATGGCGACGTTATTAAAAATGAAGAGATTTGTGGATGTAAAGTATAAATAGACTCCAGCAGTAAAGCCTCCGGAGTGGCTCTTCCTTCCTCCGGTCCAGTGCGCCTGATGGGGTGAGCCTCTGCAGAACCCACCACTCCTGCACCCTGCACAGGAGCCTAAAGCTGATGTGGGAAATGATCCTTAGGAAAAATTAAAAAAAAAAAAGGAGGCTATTACATTTTTTATTGATATTTGCAATTGTTGCGGGGGGGCGGGGGGCAGGAAGTGAGTCAGGCTGTTTCACACAGCATTGTGTGCATATGGGGTCGTGCAAGTGCTGCAGGAGGTGGAGTCCACCAGCCCCTGGCCATGGACGTGTGGGGCTGAGCCCTGGCACAGGAGCAGTGCGCAAAGCGGGGCAACAGCAGCTCTGGGCGAGTTTGGGGTGAATGCAGAGGTAGTGGGTGCAGGTGACATGCACCAAGAGCGCGCGTGGATCTTGGGTTTCCGCTGTGCTTTTTGATTTACATCCACCTTTAAACAGACTCTGCAGAACTCTGGGTTCAGGGCTGTGTTTTTGAACTGTGTACATCATCCAAGAAATAAATCAGTCCCCATCATCTTTGCCTCTGAGCAACGTCCAGCTGCAGTCAAGCAGAAACACAAACAAGCTGCTGCTGCGTTCTTCAGATCTCCTTCCTTCGCTTGCGCGCTTTGCTGTTCACTGGCGAGGAGCGCGACGAGTCACCCAGCAGAGAGACAAGGGAAGGTAACTCCTGGGTCTGCTGGTGACTCCACGGTGTGACCCTGTTCCCTGCAAGTCATGTTCTTTCTTGGCAGTGCCCCGTTTTTCTCACCACTTCTCTGCCCTGCTGATTCTGTCTGAGGATAATCCATGCTCATGCTGGAGGAATGCTTTAGGAGCAAGTCTGGTTTGGGTTTTTGACCCATTTGTGGTTCTTCCTGACTTGGTGGTGATGGAGATTCCCAGCATCTCGGAAAACTGGTTCACTAGCCAAGACCTTTAAAGCAATTAGAAATACGTGGGTTGAGGCAGTCAGGCCTGGGACCAGGAGATGCGGGCTAGACAGCCACAGCCAGCAGCAGCCAGGACGTACTCGTTCTCCTGGCAGAGTCATCAACTCTTCCACTGCTTCTTGCGACATTTTAGACTGCTTACGCCAAACTCTTACCAAGTCTCCATGGGATGGGTCTGGCACAGGCAAGTACTGGTGTTTCTGCTTCTGCGAGCTTGTGGTGGTGGCCAGAAGCAACTGAATTTTGGCATCTCATGAGGTGGTTTGCAGTACAAGCTGACCCAGCTGCCACGTTGTGCATGGCGCCAGGGTGTGACAGAGCACACAGCCCGTGAAACACCTTCAAAAGCAACTGCCCCCATCATGACGTTATGCGAGTGCTGAGAATGGGCTGGAGGTTTCTAGCTGGCTGACTGGAAAAGTCTTTCCCACCCGGGGGAAGGAGGAGTATCTGGTGAGGATGCTTGGAAAGGGGCAGGCGCTGAGCAAAGGCTGTTCTCCCAGCAGCAGCAGAGGCACCTCCAGCTCCTGTCAAGGAGGACTAGGGGGTTTTGCGCTGCTGATAATGGAGTTGGGTTGTGAACAGAAGACTAAGACTCTCATACTCGCTGTCCCGGCTGCTGGGAGGCTCAGCCATCCCAGGCAGGACACTGGCTGCTCCCCTGTTAGTGCAGCTCATGACGAGCTCTATGTCAACAGAAAGTAAATGTGTGGTGATGCTGTTGGCTCTGGGACAGCCTAAGGTAGGGGTGAGAGTATGAGTGTTGGGGTTGGATTTGTCTTCACCCTGCCTAGTGCAAGCGCTGGGTTGTGGTTGCAACCCTGGGCACGGCTGGCAGGGATCGGAGACTGTTGGCAGGCAGCAGAGCCCTGGTAGAAAGGACTCCGGGATCCCAGGGGTCTCTGCTCAGCTCTGCGTCCTCATCAGAGGGGGAGATCATCTCTCTTCTGGTACCTTCCATGAGATGTCCCTCTGAACGATGCCATGTGTGGGGTCCCCTGCTCAGAGCAGGCACAGTGAGGTTTTACCAGCTGGTGCTACCACAGAATATCAGGGCAGATGTGACTGAGGAGTCATTCCTCACCTTGAGCTTTTGGGAGTGTTCGGATGCTGCAGTTTATGTCCAGCCAAACAGTGTGTTGTTTGTGCTTCCCAAGAATAAAGGAAAAACGAAGGAAATTCATTGCCTGGATGTTAGTTTTACTGGAATAAAAGCAGAACGTAGCCTCTTCCTGTAATTAATGTTTGCCTTTCTACCTTCTTTGGATAATCACACAGAGAACGTTTCGTTTTAAGCCTCTCGCTTGCGTTGTGTGTGTGCAATAAACCTCCGG
>NW_010396102.1:245328-253937 GCF_000710305.1 Buceros rhinoceros silvestris
TGCAAATCACTGGGAGATTTCTGACTGCCTCCCTTCCAAACAGCAGAACCACTTGGAAAGATGCCTCGTGGGGCTCTGCCCTGCCCTGCCCTGCCCTCCTAAAAGTCTGGGTGATCCCACAGTTGGAAGTATCAGCAGGACATACGAAAAATGCCCGGCTCAGTGCCAAGGGTCCTCCTGTATCGCAGATGCTCTGATAGCTGATGCTGTTGTGGTCAAGAGCTGCTAGCTCGTGATTTGGCTGTTCCTGGGCTCTGACCTTGCAATTGCTCTCATCCACTTCGTACGTGTCGGTGGCGCCTCAGGGCCTCTCTGCAAAGAAGGATGAGGGTGATCACGGCCTACACAGGAAGGGAGACACCGTGGAGGGGAGCAGACGGAGGGAAGCAGCTTGTCTCAGATAGGAGCAGAGCCAGGGAGAGGTGACCGTGTTTCCGGCTCTCACCAGCCATGAGTGATGGAAGCGGCTCAGTTTTGGCAGTATCTGAGCATTGTCAGAGGTTTTAAAGCCCTTTCCAGTGGTGTGTCTTTCCTTCGCCGGGACACACATCTTCCCCCATTCTTGGGGGATGAACCGTGAAGGAGCTGGTGCCCCAGTTTCAAGAGGCACTTGGCAGTGCAGCCAGACAGCTACTGGGTTTTCAAACCCAGCTCGCTGTGTTGAACTGCTTTAGTCATCTGACTTCCCTCAGCACACACGGAAGAGCTGAGACTCCAGGCGGGGTTTCTAGGTTGCTCCTGTCCTGGCTGCCAGCACCCTCAGGTCTGGACCCCGTGCTGCTGAGCGCACACAGAGCCGGTGTGTCTTCCGCTGGTGATAGTTTGGGGCTCACAGCGGATTGTCCGTATCTTCCAGAACAAAGACGGGAGTAATTTGAATGTCACAGTGCTGGTCCTCCCAGGGGGTGCCAATGGATCCCACACTAAATGTTTGGTGGCTTCCCTGATCTTTTTAGTAGAGAAATGTTTCCCGGCTCTAACAGCACTGACCAAAATGCTGTAAAACTGGAGTCATTCTTCTGTGTGCCAACGGTTAAGCATCATTATCCGTTTCCAGTATTCTAAATAATAGTAAAGGAAAGGGAAAGAAGATTATCTCTCTGTAGGTTCCTTTAATTCTGCTTTAGACAAGTCCCTGCCTATAAAAATGTGATGACTCTGAGTGCATTCCTCCCCTATCAGCAAGGCATAGGGTTATCCTGTAAATACATTTGGTCTCTGGGCCTTCTAGAGTCATTTTTCCAACCTTATCTTCTTCCTTGCTGGTATTGGGATGTACGATGCTGCCTACACAGGCTTGTTGCTGATTTTTTTTTTGTTTGTTTCTTCTTTTAAGTTGACTAAACAATTTCCATCACCTGCCTGGTGAAACTTAGCTGACTTTTGTTTTTTATGTGAGTGTTGAGTCATGAGGATGTCAGTTGTGACTAGACTTGCATGTCTCAGCTGTTTCTGGGTTGCAGCGATAACTGATTTAAGGGAGGAACTGCCCAGCTTTTCTGAAGACTCAATTCCTCTGGTATTCTCAGAAAAGCAACTTTGGCCAAATCTTGAAGGCCCCATTCAGGCAAAAACTTGCATCTTCTCGTAGGCATCCGGATTTGTTCGGTGGTAGATAAATACGTTTGAACTACAGACCTGTCTTGCTCTTCCATTTCTTCACTGCATCCCTCTGGCTCTGAAGCCTCCACGAGATGGATCTGTAGAAGATGTGAACCTTGGGGAGAAGGAAAATGACCCTTGGTTGGTATTTCTGAAGTGATCCCACTTTTTAGATTCAAGTTGTGTATCATCCAGTTTCCCCTTGATGATTCTGAATAAAGGAGAAAGATAAACTGATGTCCAAAGCTTTGGGCATTTGGCTGCGTGACAGGTCAGGTGATGCAAAATCACCAGTTTAACAGATCTTTTTTTTTAGTGGCTTTTAAGTGAAGAAAAGAAAACATCTTGGGTAAAACAGCTATTTGCTTGGATTATGGGGTAGAAGGCCTAGCATTTTACACACAATCCAAAAGCTGTCTTGGAGGGTTACCCCTTCCAAATATTTTTGAAGTCCTGGAGGGGTTCCCATGGCCCGTAGATGAAAGCCATCAAACTGTGGGATCAAGGAGTCACTTTTGAGCTCACTGGTTTTGCAACAAGACAACAGTTGCATGGCACAGATCCAAACACACAGATCCCTGCTATGTACTGAAAAAACCCTGTGGAGAAATCAAGGCATCTCCTGCCAGAATTGCCACTGAACCTACGAGTCTGCACCTCCGACCCAGGGCTACATCAGCAGTGATGAACTGTCGCTGACGGTGACAGCTAGAAGCGAGGAGCTCTGCCCGAGGGCTCTTCAGCTGCCCAGACAGGTTTGCAGCCTACCTGGTGCTTGCTTCAAAGCATCGCTTCTGCGAGCAGGAGGATGAGAGGATCCTCCTTCCAGGCATGGACTGGCTTCCATTTCCAACTGCCAACGGCCTTGGGAGGGTGGACCCAGGAGATGGAGAGCAGCAGGACTGGTAGCAGCTCACCCCCCTCTCTCCCAAACTTTCTGGTTGTGTCTTCTGGTGTTTTTTGTTGGTGGTTTAGCAACTGTTTTGTAGTGCCTGACTACGTGACTCTTGCATAGCCCCCGTGTCCCTGGGTGTTACAAGCTAGCCGGTCGTTGGAGAGCTGTGATGGGATTTTTACTGTCAGAAGGACGGCTGCAGCCTCTCTAAGCACCCACCTGCCTTAAATTACGAGGAGGGAAATCCCGCTGGCAAACGCCCTTGGTTGTCCCAGCAGCTTTGCGTGCAGAGAAGCTTGTCCGAAGGACTTGGCTGCTGGTAGGGAGTTCAGAGGCTCCCCTGGGGCTGCAGGGCTTTACACAACACCCTCCACCCCCGCCACAGAGAACTGCGTTTGGCTGGGTTGTACAGAGGAGAAAACAGCAAAGTCGGTGAGGAGACGGAGTTTGTGCGCGTGCTGTGGTTGTGTCCCTAATTCTGGGTGTGTCTGATGGACGTGGATGGTGTGGCCAGATGACTCTGTGTAACGTGGCACCTCCAAACTTCCACACCTGAGCCCAGAGCTTGTAGTGGAGGTGCTGCTGGGAGGGGAATTCCGAGCCCAGTGTCCTTGCCGGAGTGTGAACACAAGCAGGCAGAGGGATGCTGCCCCATGCCAGCTCGGGGACCAGAGATTCTGAAGCAACACGGGGAGCTGATCTTGTTAATCAGCTGGTGCCAGGCTCTGCTGCCACGGCCAGCAGCAGGGACACGCATCTAGACAGCTGCTCTAGCCCTGTCCCCCTCACCCCATCCATCAGGCTACGGCTGGGTGTAGTGGGGTCACTGCCACGGGGGCAGCGCTCAGTGGGAGAAGGTGGGAAGTTCTCATGGGGTACCTAGTGGTCGCAGAACCAACACATTCTATCACGCACAAGCTTTGTTCTTAAGGTGGAGGTGTTGCCATGGGGTTAATAGAAAATGTTTGGGGCAGTGCTCAGGGGAAAGAGGTGATTTTAAAAAAATTCAACTTTGTGCCGTCATTCTGCTGGATTTGTTGTGATCCCTCTAACTTCACAGAGCACTGTTCAGCGATGGTGAATGCAGATGACGCCATGCTGGAGCGAAAAGAAAGAGGGTTTTGCCCAAGGGAAAATTTGGATTTTTCTTCTGTCAAGAATAAAATGTGACGGAGCAAAACCTCGATAAATTTATTCCCAAATTTTTGATGAATGGTTGATATCTTCTGAGGAAATGGATCACTGAAAAGAATTAATCAAAACTTAATTTGTCATCAAAATGCGGTCCTGACATTTGTTAGGGGGCTTTTGATCAGCTCTCACACCTGACTTGTGTGCACGAGTTAGATGTGCAAATGTACACATCTGTTTGCTTTAACTTGCAAACGGGTGCCAAGAGATTAGAAGGTACTGCCAGGAAAAACTCAAGTTGACGGATGGGAATTACCCTTCCTAGGATGGCTGCGAATGTTTTTAGGAAATAACATCTCTTGTTGGTCTCTAGCAAGTCGTTTGTATTATAGGTAGGATCAGTCATTCATCTGCCATTTTACTGTATTTATTTCAGTGTAGCAGCCTCAGATCTGCGTTCCTGGTGAGCAGGAAGGCGAGTGGGAAGTGTCCTGTACATGGGAGCTGGACCCGGCGCTGGTGTGAGAGGTGGTGGGCAGGGAGGAAATAGCTGCTCTCCAACACGTCTCAGAGCAGACAAACACTTAATTGCTGTTCCGTAGCTTGCTCTGCCCTCCCCACCTCTAAATCCTCACCCTCCCATCTCGTAGGAGCACGGCAGGTCACTGGATGTGCTCTCTGGTTTGGTTCAGAATGTCACCTTTCAGTGTCACCAAATTTGACACAACAGCCATGGCTCATCGCATCTATCCTCTGGACTATGGGGCAAAGGTGCCAGGGTTGTGTCTCCACCCAGAACTACGTGAAAAGGGCAAGCGAAGGCCCTCACGGTATGCAGGGAAGTGGTGGAGGGCTGGGCTTTTCCCGGCAGAGGCGAGGATACAGGGTTCCCTCATCCCTGCCCTCAGAGAAGTCACTGATGCTGTTGATGTTCAAGGGTCTGCTTCTCCCTCTGTTTACCTTGCTCCCCATCCCCTTCGCAGCTCACTCATCTGAGGCAGGTCCTGGCTTCCACATCTGTTACTGTCTAGAAATGAAGATTTTTCCTTCAAGCATATTCTGGGAAACAACCACCTTACAGGAGTAAATTGTACTTTTATCCATAAATTGTACTTTTCCCTTTTCTTCCTTGACATCGTGTGGGATCTCTCTGTGTTTTCACGGTTGCAGATTTGCTCGAGGAGCCTTCACGGAGGCTCCACACCCTGCAAAGCAGCAGCGATGTTATCCGTTGTGTGGCACTGCTTGTGGAACAGAAACCCCAAACCTGGCTGCGAACAGCCCCGGGTGAAGTTGGGCTGGGGAGGAATGGCCATTGGCAGGGTCAAGGCACTGGTGACCGCTGGGGTGTGGGTGTGTGGAGAGCCGTACCCCAGCCTGCATACCATGGGCTACAGAGATCCCACCACCGTCACCACTGCATAGCATTTTCCACGGCTTCGTCTGTGCCAGAGCCTTGCAAACAACAAAGCTGAGATGTTCCGCTGGCCTTCATGAAGGAAATTACCCCTCGTTTGAGCAGAGTGGCTTTTTAGATTTAGGGGGATTCAAGTCCATCTTCTGTTTCGGGCTGTTTCCTCAGCAACTCCCCTCCTTTTCCTCTGCTGTGAAATAGAGGCCAGCTCTGCCCTCCCTCCCACAGCTGAATACGTTCAAGCTTGTGAAGCTGTCAAACGCTTTGCCAGTGGGGCTATAAAAAACTTAGGAGGAGGAAGAGGGAAATTAAGTGACCTGCCAGAGGTGCACTCGCAGGTCTAATTACATGCAAGCAGTCAGCAGAGGCAGTCGTCCCCCCCAAGATCCTACTTTTGCATTAAGGATGCGTAAAGCCTCTGAGGGAGCTGTTGGCCCTTTGAGTCCAGCCCCCAACCCACCGTTCTTCACTCAAAACCCTCGGGAGAGACCAAAGGGTGCTGAGTGCTGCTGTCAGGATGGCTCAGCTCTGCCCTTTGCGGAGAGGGATGCGGTGGTGGGAGCTGGTGGGGTGGCAGGAAGGATGGAGGGGGTTTTCTGCAAAGCTGATGGTTAGCACAGAGCAGGAAACATATTGGACGTTGCTCGAGGAGTGGATGCAGGGCTGGTCCTTCTGTCCTTGCAGAAATCCAGGCCTGCTGTAAGTTCTCTTGCTTTTTAGTTTTCTCAAACCAAGATAAAAGCAAGTAGGACCCATTCACTAGTCTCCTCCTTCACTCTGCTTGTCTCAGGTCGTGGTGGGGTTTTTCTGAGCACTTCCTGGCTTTGTCAAACATATTGAATATCGCTAATCCCTTGTTTATACTGTGGGTAGGTGAAGCGTAGCTTCCTCAGCAGTACCTGAATGTGATGTTTCCTGGGTGCTTGCCACCGCCTAGGAGCAGATGCACAAAATGTGATGGGACTGCCTTACCCAGCGATGATGATGTTCGGTGTGCAGAGGTGCTGCAGTCCTCCTGGACAGGGACCTGCTCGCTGGCTCTCCTGGACCAGCAGTTCCTGTGCCCTGGAATAGCTGTGGGCAATGTGATGGGGCAGATCACTGGAGACACGAGGAGTGTCCGCCTCCAAAAGTATTTCCTCCTCTTCTTTCTGAGCCACCGGTCCAACTGCGTGAGCTTCTGCGTGTGTTTGTGTGGGCTGGCAAGGGAGCTTCCTCTCTCTATCCCAGCTGAAGACCTCCAGTGTGTTCCCAGTAGTGGCATGTTTGTTTTCTCTTCTCCTCCAGTTTGAAATGGAGCGTGTGCTTGCCAGTGTCCAAATAGCATTTGGAAGCTACTGTCTTTAAAGCTTAGTTCCACCGCGTCTTTTTTTCTTTTCTTTGGACTTGCAGTTAGCCTCCTAGCCCAACAGCAATAAGGCATGTTTGGAAGGGGGCTCACCATGGCCAAGTTCTCAATATAGCTTCTCCAGAAACCTATTTGTCCAACCACCTACATTTTGGAGGACTCTGTTCCCAAAGGAAACTGCTACCTGGATGCTTTTCTGCTTTTCTCTTTTTTTTTTCCCCTCTCCTCTTTTTTTTTTTTTTTTTTTTTGAAAGAGGAAAAAAGCCTCTTTCATCCTTTGGAGGCAGTGGGATCACAGACACCCTCTAAACACCCATCTGTCCCACAGGGGTGCCAGAGGCAAATACATCTTGGAAACAGCTTTTCACTCCCAGGTTCGCAGCCGGCACCCTCCTCACAGCCAGGAAGACGCATTGCACGTGGGTTTGACACCATCTCCTACCGCGTGCTTTTGTTGCTTCACCAGACACACACCTCCCAGGCACAAGGCGCTGGGTGCATCCACCACGTCTCCACCAACAGAGCTGGTTTTCCTCTCCTTCCTTCTTTTCTTCTTCTCATCTGTCTTTGCCAGACCTATAAGCCAGTCCTGTTCCATGGTGGGATAAGGGCAAGTTGTCGTTTTAGGTTTCGCCCCAAAGGTGCCGTTACGGTCCTTCCCCTGAGGTGTCGGTGTGCTTCTGTGGCTCTTTTTCCCTGGGGAGGCTGGGCACGAGAGGAACTGAGTATTCCTCTAATCCTATCCATCTGCTCCTGGCAACGTGGGCAGCCTCCACAGGCAGTAAAGCAGTTCCAAAAGCCCTCAGTCTGAAGAGCCTGAGAAAGATGATGCACAGTCTGCAGGTGGCTGCACAAAGGCACCTGATCTCCTCTTCCTCCTTTTGCCACCTTTGTGTTCATCTTTCTAGTGCTGATAACGAAGGCTGAGGTTTTCTGTTTGCACATACACTTGTAGGTTGGTTGGTTTTTGGGCTGTGAGCAAACTGTGGACTCTTAGCGGACCCAGCGTCCTGTGAAACACCGTCGTGGAGCACCAGCGTGCTCCTGGATGGATGCAGGAGCAGTTCCCTGTCTGCAGGGTGACGTTTGAGGATGTGCAAACTGGTGCGCTAAAAAGCAACTGCATCTTCATGTAAGTCTTTTCTTTCAATGCACCCCTGTAAAGTTGTGAGTCTCTGGCTCTAAGTGGGCTGGGGTGGTCCTCATATCTGTGATTAAACCAGGAAACTTCTCTCTTGTTGCGCATAGCTTCTGCGAGCTTCACTGGGTCGTGGCGGAGTGGAATCAGAAAGGCTTGTTGCAGGTATCAAGAAAGGTGGAACAAGGAGTGGAAAAAAGATGGGAAGCTTTTGTGAGGAACAGTTTTTACCTGTTTACATCCAAGTAAAAGGAGTTTGTGCTTTGAAAGACTCCTCTCAAATCTGTGTCTCTGTGGGAGGGATGGGGTGAAGCTCTGCGCGTGGAGGTGGAAGGAGAGGCTGGAGCAGGCAGGGAAGCTGGAGTCCTGCGGGCAGCGCAGGGAGTGCAAGGGCAGCATCCTGCTTCATGGGGAGCACGCCAGGACGAAGGCCTGGGATGGGACGTGTCCTCTCCATCTGGTCTTCTGGAAATGTCACTGTGTTTACAAAGCTTTTGAAAACATGCATGTGCCCGCAGCTTTGTAAAAAGCTGGGTCTGAGTGCATCGCTGGAAGATAAATGACACGAGCCGCGCAGTGTCAATGGGGTAATTAGGCATTTTGCAACATTGAGGAAATGTATCAGCACCTCTCCTGCCTTGGGCCAGGAACCCAAAGTGTCCACAGCGCTGGTCCAGCTCCTCTCGGCTCCCTGCCTGCTTCCAGTCCTGGCGTTTGCAAGCAGCTGCTCTCCTCCTTCCTATTTTTACTTTGGATTCGGATTGTTTGCTTCAGAGGGAAGAGGTTTTGCATAACGAACTCGGGGTTCCCGGTCGCTGGCTTGCTTTGGAGCTCTACTCTTGCTCCAGAGCCACGAGGAGAACCAAGTCATGAGGACAGGGCAGGAAAGGACCGAGGACTGTCTCTGATTTGCAGCATAGGTGAGCGGTGGGGTTGTATCAGGTGCTTCAGCATTCAAACCCGCTGCTAGGAGGCTTGATACCATGGTTTATTACACGGAGTTTTTTTCTGAAGGTGCAACACAGCCTCCCCAACAGAGCAGCAGGACTTCATCTGCTCCATACTCTGAAAAATGAATGAC
>NW_010396102.1:253987-256865 GCF_000710305.1 Buceros rhinoceros silvestris
AGGAATTCATCTGCTCCATCCTCTGAAAACTGAATGAGGTACTTCACCATGAACATACTTGCACTGGCAGAAATTAAAAATATGTCAATCTCTTCCATTCCAAAGTGCTTTGTTACCTTTATCCTCCTCTGTAGTGTCATTTAATGCAGTGATGCGAGACTGCAGAAAGTTGGAGGCAGGTGACCTAAGGCTGAGCCCTGCTCCTGCTCAGGGCTGCAGGAGGGATGACAGCTGAAGGCAACAGCCTATTTCAGCTCTAAGTTCACCTCCACGTCCCATGTTTCTTGCTGAATAAGGAGGAAAATAAGCATTTGACTCTGTCCCAGGATTTTGGTGTGGTCCTCTTTCTAGAGCAAAAAAAATGCTGCACAAAATACGGGCAGCATGTCATTTTGCTATCAGTATTTGGGGAGGACTTCTCCAACATGCATGACCAGTGGGGTCTGGAATGCTGGCATGCTCCCCCTGCTAACGTAAGACCCTGCTTTTACATATAGATGAGTGAATAATAAAAAAAAAAAGTCTGTCTCTCTTCACTACATCTAGCACAACAGCCAAAGAAAGGAAAACTGAAAAGAAAACAGCACTCAGCAGCGTGGGCTGGAGCCCAGTCGGTTGTCAGACGTCCTCCCTGCCAGAAAAATCTAAGTACAAGAAAACAGTCTTTTTAATTTTACACCAATATCTGCCGAGTACAGGATATGGAATTACGATTTCTGGTTCGGATGGTGTTACTAAAATAGCAGCAGTGCGGAAAGTGGACTAATAAACCTCAGAAAGAGCATGAATGAATGCTGCTATTTGCATATCAGCAGAGGAGCAGTAGCCGTAAGGACGGATGAAATTTGTCTCTGTGGCATACTTCGCTCCTAGAGCCGGGAAATAAATAGGCACGAATAGCCAAAGGAGTGCGTGCTGCGCTCTCGTGTGAGTTTTAAAGCATATGCTACTGGAAGATGTGTAAAGAAAGGCTTAACTCGAGCTGGACCTTCTCACGTGGCTGTTCAGGGCCCTAGAATACTCACGTCTGGAAATGGAAAAGGGGGGGGGTATTATTTTATTTTGTCGAAGGTTTAATTAAAAGTCAAAGCTTTTTCGTCCCCCTCCTTTGGTCCTATTGCAGCTGACTTCTCTGATGCTGTGCCCTACAATAGCCCCCCATGGCTTCTCCTGACTTACTCCTGGTACCCCCACTCTGCCGGACTCTGCCTACGTTTCCTGCATGTTTCAGAACCATAAACATGATTGATCGCTTTTTTTAGCAAGCTGTTGAATTATTTATGGATCTGCTGGGATGCTCGAACTGCCAGCTACCGGAACGCAGCCAGCGGGGAAAGGGGCCAAACTGTGGAAGGGAAAAGCCTTCGCGCACGCCGAAATGAACTCTGAGAAGGGAGGACGTGTGGTGCTTGGGTTACTATCCTCCAAAAAGCTCTTGAGCATCCCTCAAGAGCGCTGTCCTGCTCAGAAGTGTTCCCGGAGCACTGTGGAAATGCCAGCGGTGGAAGGGTCTGGCCTCGCGTCGTGGCACAGCGCCATGCACCAGGCAGTAGGACGGATTTCGTTCCCGACCTTTTAGATTCTAGAAAATGGTTTCTCGTCCAGGCCAAATTTTTTTACAGCTGTACTTTGTCTGCCGGGTGCCACAGGCCAAGGCTGAGATGTCTGCTTAGGAGCCGAAATGTCAGGGTGACACACAGAGGAGCACACGCTGGGCTGGAGGACCAGGTCAGGGCTTGTGCGTATGGGGAAACGCGGGGCTGGAAGAGGAGAACGCGCAGTGGGGTGAGGCTGGAGGAAGCCAGACGTGGCCGGGTGGCTGGACGTGGGAGGTCTGGGCTTTGCCGAGAATGGAGCAGAGCAGCGTGGACAGGAGCCTCTGGGCTGGAGGAACAGGAGGATGATGACGGATCTGGACCACGTTGCTCTGGCAGGGTGGTGTGGGACAGCCAGCAGAGCAGCTGGTCCTCCTCAGCCCGCCTCTCCCTTGCACGGTCAGCTCTTCGCCTGAGGTACACCAACTCCACGCGCAGCGAAATGAAAGGAGAGGAGTCGTTGTGAAAGCTGTTAGCGATTAGCCTAGCCGGTGGCCTGGCTTTCCGGAGCTGCTCAAAAGCCTTTAATTGTCCTTCTTCTCCTTCTGTTTCTCTTAGGACCCTCTGACCTGGGCAGAAATTGCATTAAAAAATAAAAGCCATTCATAAAGTGAGAGGGGAATGGCTGTGTAAGCTCCGCCAGGAGGAGGAGGATGGCAAAGGGGAGATGTCGGCGCGCTTTAGCAGGAGCAGCAGCCGTGGGGCTGCTGGTGAGGTGTTTGCCTGGGTCTCCCCTCTGAACGGAGGGTGCTCGGGTGGGTTTGAAGCTTCTGAATCTCCTGCAATTGCGAAGGAGATGAGGACTGTTCCTGGCCAGAATGTTTGAAAAAAGAAAAAGTTTGTTTCACTTGAAAACTGTTTCAGGTTTAAAAAAAAAACAAAAGAAAAAAAAGTAAAAAATTTCTTGTTACTGGAACTGAGTGTGGGGTTGGTTCGATTTAGGTTTTGCCTGGATTGAAGCACTGCCCCCGTGGCGGGCACCTTGACAGAAAGGGAAGGAGCTCCCGGCAGAGACTTCCACCTCGGCAGAGCGGTGGGTGATCACTGGCACTTGTCCCGTCGCTGCCCCGTGTGTCCGCCCCCTCCTTGGGTCTCAGCTGATGTCGCAGATTTCCCAGACCGAACCTTTCCGCTCGGACCGAGGATGTCCGTAGTTGTGCGGAGCTGTGGGGAACGTGTGTCTGTGTTCTCATCGTGACACTGCGACAAGCTGGCCAGCGCGCATCAAGCACTGCCCTCTGCTGCCGTCAGCCAGCTCTGCTCCAGGCGCTGCGGGCTGCAGC
>NW_010396102.1:256947-257389 GCF_000710305.1 Buceros rhinoceros silvestris
TGCGCCGGGCGCTGCGGGTGGCATCAGCCTCCAGGGCTTCCGGAGCAGAGCAGCATCGCTCCCTGATTCCAAATCCGTGGATTTCAGCATAGCAAACCCCAAGTGCCCTTTGCGTGCAGCAGAATGACAGCGGGGAGGGGTGAGGAGCAGCGTGGCTCTGCCCAGGGAGGTTGGTGCTGTTGCGTGTTGAATGGGGCGGGTATTTAATAAGTGATGGTGTCCGTCATGCCTGACCCCCATTCCCAGCGCGGTGGCATTAGAAACAGCTGGCACCATTATCAGGATGATAGCATGGTGTCTTTGAAGTGACAGCCGACGGAGACCGTGAGTGCGTCCTGTTCTTACACCACACGAGCTGCAGCAGTGAGTGGTCTGCACTGAGTGGTTAAATGTGCGATGGGTGGTTAAGCGTGCACTGGTGGGGTTACTGGAATTACCCCGC
>NW_010396102.1:257558-259461 GCF_000710305.1 Buceros rhinoceros silvestris
ATGCCATTACCTGCTTTGGGGTAGCTGTTAATGCCGGGTTTTATCGTACGTACACCCAAGAGTTCTGGTTGGTCACCAGAGTTGTAGGAATCGAATCAGAAGTAAGAGTGAGGGAAGATGATGGAGCCTCAAGAATGGAACATATTCAGGTCCATGTTGCCCAGCTGGGAGTGTTAGGTTCTGATAGCCACAGCCTTCCTGCTGTGGCCCCCTCTGCCTCCTTGGCACCGTCTCCTCCATGTGGGCTTTTGCCAGCCTTTAGGCTGGAGCCCAGCTATGCTGGTGGTACCTTCCCAGCTTCTGCTCTTGCTGCATGGTGTGGAGAGAGACCACCATCTCCTTGAAAGGCGGAGCACAAAGCGCAGGTAAAGCGTGTGATGATGTCCCTTCTCAGATATAATGATGTCCCTTCTCAGATGTAATGATGTCCCTTCTCAGATATAATGATGTCCCTTCTCAGACTGAGACCCCTCGGAGAGGCAGCACTTCCAGGCTCTTTCCAATGTCTTTCTCCGTTTTCTCTCCCATAATTACTTTGGAAAGTGCGGGCTGTGCTCTGTCTGCAGCGGATGTTTCCTGCGAGGGTGGCAGTTTGTGACAGGGTCCTCAGGCTACCTGGGGTGAGTGGAGAACTCTGGAGATGGGCTGTTAATGAGAGACCTTTTTTAGGGGGGGTTAGTAAAATAGGTGCAAGTGCAGCAGAAGAAGATAAAGGTTTGTGGCACATGAACAAAGGTCAGCGTGACGAGTTGGAGGGTGTGATACAGGCTGTTCCTCAAGGCGAACAAAGCTGGAAGATTTTACAACATGGAAAGCAGAGATAGTTTAATGGGCTTATTTACATTTTGTAACTTCCAGGTAGGAATAAATGGAGAGAAGTTTTTCAAAAGCCTCCCAGCAGAGGCGTCTTCTAATCCCGAATCTCTGGGATTTGTCTGTTCCTCTTACAGGTGTGTGAGTTTGGTGTTATGGGACCGATTAAAATATCCTGCGCAATTCTGACGGCGTTGCAGCAGCAGGTTTGCATCTTGAGAGCTTTGCCCACGGTTAGAATGATGTAGTGCACCGTCACTGGGAGTCTGATAGAAAAGGGTCATTATCTGTGGAAAACCCACCCCTAAGCACTGAGGCATGGTCCCACAAATGCTAAGCAGATGTTTAATGAGGCCTAACCTGACTAATACTAAACTCATCAGGCCACTTTTGCAAGCATGGTTATGCTTCGCCTCGAAGCGAGGCGCCGTTATGAGACTTGGAAACCCTACAGAGAACTTGCCCCGTGGGGACCTTGGCAGGAGCGTGAGCCAAGGACTAATAACTACAAAGAGCACCTGGCATGGTACCTCTTGGTGATGCAAAAAAGCTGGAGGCTGATAGCATATGGTGGGGGAGTATCGCTTTATGCTTCTGGTTTTCATCCTCTTCCCATGGCTCTTGGCCACCGTTGGAAACAAATCCTGCGTTGGATGGGTCTTGGGTCCTGGTACAGCCGCTCTGGTGCTCCACAGAGCTTGCGTCACCCTTCTGCTTCTCTGCGGGAGAGCATTTCCCCAGCGTCCCGTAGAAGGGAGGGGAGGCTTTTGATGCTGAAAAATAGGTTTTTCCCATTCTCCTCTCTTGTTCAAGGCAGCTTGACCGTCTTGAGGAGGCCGAGGTTCCCTGCGTGGCCCTGGCGAGTGGAGCCCTGCTTTGGTAGGGCTGCATGAAGCGGTTTAAGACTTGGCCCACTGTTCTCCCTGGGAATTTTGCCTGAGCAGTTTGTGAGTAAGGATGTAGGCATTTGTCCACAGGATGGCTGTAACCAACCAAGCAAACATCTTTTAAAAGTTAAAGGAAAATTCAGAGGTGACGTGCAAGGAGAGAATATTCTTGCTCTTCTCCCCCCCCACCCCCCCACCCCCCC
>NW_010396102.1:259555-272142 GCF_000710305.1 Buceros rhinoceros silvestris
GATGTAGGAAGGGTGGAAGTAGTTATTTTAGGTCTTTTTTTTTTCATAGCAGAAATGCCACTATTGGTTGTTTTTATGGGAGGTCTCCTTGAAAAACTAGTAAGCTTTAGGGAGAGCAGCTTTTTCCAGCTCTCAGGTGGAGGTCAGTAGGCGTTTCAGAGCACACTCTCAGGGATGGTGCCGAATGGGTGTTGAGAGGGTTATAAAACTCCTGCCTGCGCTGAAGTCGTGCAGCGAGCTGACCCAGTCCGTAGCCACATGCAGAGCTTCGGGTTAGACCAGACCTGGGTAAAACGAGAACACACAGAGGTGCAATTAGGCTCCACTGTCGCTCAAAGACATGAAGGATGGGCATGAGCGTGGTGTGCTAGGGTCATTTTTAAACCGAGCTTGGAGCCAGGAGCAAATGGACTCTGAGAATAGCCTTTAAAAATGAGTCTGCGAGTGAAATCTTTAGGTACAGCTGCATTCCGGATATATTACAGTGATAAAAGTGCATTTTTTGAGCTGAGCTCGGAAGCTGCCAACTGACACGATGCCAGTTCTAGATGCCTGCCATTAACCTTAAAACAGTCTCACATTGTTGGATTAATGAGTCACCCTTGTATCAACACAGAGACAAGCCAAGCATATTATTTCTTCTGAGGGAAATTACTGGAAAAGACAATTCCTTCTTTTTCAAATTCCCACTTTACCTCCAGGTTTGGCATCCAGTAGCCAGCTTTGCCTTTCCTCTGCAGCAAGCTGTGGGGTTGGGCCGGGGTTGTGCGAGGGAAAGGGAACGAGAGCAGACCTGGGTTGGGGACAAATTTGCCTGCTTAAAATATCCGCTGATGTCACAGCTCCCGGGTGTGGAGCACGATGGGGTTTTTTGGAAGAGGACGAGGACAGACGAGGGCTTCTGCTGGGAAAAAAATAAACAGAGAGGAGAAGTCTTCCATTGATTGGGTCTCCCGAGGAATGAGACAGGAATTTGCTTCATGTCCCTGCATATTTTTCTCCTTACCTCTAATAAGGTTGGGTTTGGAATTTTAAGCCTCTGGTTGCTCACCAAAAATTGGCCCCTTTTTTTTGCAAAGCACAAGGTCTAACCAAACTGAGGGCGGGAGTACTACCAGGCGGTTGCCTGTTGGAAGCTCTGGGCGGCTTTGTAGTCTGAGGACAGCTTTGAAAAAATAAAATAAAATAAACCCTGGTGCTAGCTGGAAGCTGCTGGTGGTGACAGAGCAGGAAAACCTTGCTCATGGCCTGGTTTGCCTCTGCCACAGGGCCGACTGCTGCTCCTGAGAGCAAGAACACCTTCCTTTCGCCCCAGGAAGCATCCACAGGACCTCTGTTTGCTGGGAGAAAGATGACAGCCCCCTAGGAAGGATGAAGCTTGCATGCCAAGAGCGTGGTGCGGGGTATTCAGATAAAGCTCTTCCTTCTTTCCACCAAAATCTGTTCTCTGCAACTCGTGGCATCTCGTTCCTAGAGGGTGTAATTGCCTCTGGGCAATTCCAGTTGTCCCCTTGTGCAGTCCCACCGGTGCCTCTGGTTCCTGCTGCTATCAGAGTGCTTTAGGGGAACATGGAAACCCTCCACCATACACCTACTTGTCCAGCTGTGTCCTCCAGGACACATTTCCTCCTGCCCACAGCTGGTGCGTCCGCACACTGCACGCGAACATCAGCTTGATCTAATACTCGTTCGGGAAAAGCGCGTGTTTCTCTGTACTTCCAGTAATGAACTCAGCGTGACTTCCCTCACACATTCACCTTCGAAATACGCTCTCAACTCGAGCGCACGCTTCCCACCCATGTCTCGGCTGTGAAGCAAAGGCAACACTTTGCCTGTGAAACAAATGGAAATGGAAAGCCCTTCCCATGTGTCTGGAGCTGCCTGTGAAGACTCCAGCATGTTGTGTGTGGTGAGGATTGCAGCTTCCTCCCTCTCATTTCAGAAGCAAAGATCACGATGTACTCAATGAGGGTTGCAGAGGGTTCTGAGAGGAGCTGTGAGCAGCCGGGATGCGGGTTATGCCACTCTCGGGGTTAGGGAGCAGATTTAGAGGCTGGCAGCACTAAGTGACATCTTCACCGTTCAAAACCACATCACTGCTCCATGCCCAGAAGTGCCCTGGCCCAGCGCGTCTGCCCCGTGTCTCCTCCACGCCTGCCACCGGGTCTCCTTGGGGTGCTCGCTGTGCTCCAGAGCATGCAGAGATCTCGGCTCCAACTCGCACGTGGGGGCATCCATGTAACAAAAAATACCAGTCCTGCTGGGAAGCATCATGAGATGGTGCCACAAGGGCCGACAACTCATTTCTCAGCCAAGGATGGTCCCACAAAACCAGGGTGAGGAGGAGCTGGCAGGACACCGTCTGCTTTGGCAGCATCTCTGCCCGAGGAGCATCTGTCCTGTGGGTTGGGAGAATGTCCTCTTCAGGGACGTGAGCTGAGGGCTCGAACATAAGCCTCCTGTCCAGGAAAGAAAACAGGGGAGCATGTTTCAGGGAGGCTGCCTCCTTGCTGGAGCCGAGCTGGCTTGCCTGGTGTTCGGGCTGGTGGGTGTCTGCACTCGGAGGGAAGCCGGGCTCAGCTGCCAAGGGAGGGCGGGGAGCTGAACCGTATGTTAAAGCTGTGTTAGTATTGGAAGTTCCATAACAAATCATATTTTCTCTTGACCTTTCAGTTTCTGGAAATGTAGACACAATAAACAATCGTGGAAGGGATGAGCTTATGCTGAAATATGAGGCTATAGCAGAATGGAAAGTATAAAGCAAACAAGGAAGCAATTAAATGCACAATGAAGGGAATTAACCAATATGCAATCCATTACGTATTTATTTATACTCAGAGGCATAACTAATAATAAACATAGGATTTCCACAAAGAAAACAGTCGCCGTGCCCTATTTTAAACAACCTGATGGTGCTGGGATGGTTCAAGATGGAGAAATTCCTTCTATCGCGTTCTCTATCTTCTGTCTGCAGGCTCTTCCCTGCAGCGTGGGTTTTACAGCGTTGGTCTGGGTTTGTGGAGCGCCAGGGAAGCCTCTGGTGCAGCTCCTGTAGCATCTCAGAGCAGAGGCGCTTCTTGCCTTCAAAGGGTTTTGTTTGCACAGAGCGTAGCGGGACGGAGTCCTGCTCCGTGCCGGAGCTTCTGGGTACTGCCCTGCTCTAAATATTAAATAATCATCCTTGTGACGGTTGGCTTCGGGACAGGCGGATGAGGGGATGGACCTGGCTTTTGCCAAACCTCGTGGTTTCAGTTTAGCCAAGAGCAGCTCACGGCGTGTTTTGGATCCCATGGGCCTGACTTGGTGGAGGGAGTCTGGGGAGAAGAGAGGGTTTTTCCCTGTGCTGTCTGCAAGTAGCTGGTGTGAAATACAGCATATGAGGCCAACAATCTCAGTGGATCTGCTCGAGTGTGTTATTGCTTGTCATGAGTTTGCTGAATTGGGCCTTTGGAGGGGTTAGTGATTTTTGAAGGTGGTGGGTGCTCACAATGACTTCACCAACAGTATTGGCCGTTCAGCAACTCTGAAAGTAAAGGCACTTTTGAAGCAGCTAAGGGACCTGGGGGGGTTGAGCCTGGAGCAGAGGAGGCTCTGGGAAGAACTTATGGCTCTGAGAACTCCCTGACAGGAGGGTGCAGCGAGGGGGCGGGCGGTCTCTGCTCCCCAGGAACAAGCGCCAGGACAGGTGCTGGGTTGACTATTGGACTTGATGATCTTTGAGGTCTTTTCCAACCTAAACTGTTCTGTGATTCTGTGAAAATGTGTGTGGAGATCCAGGTGGAATTACTGGCTTGGAGAAACTATCACAGAGGAGATAACGTAGCCTGTGGCAGCACGTGAACCCTCACGTGGATGCTCCTGACACGAGCCAGAGTCCCACTGTGCAGGCTCTGGAAGCCAAATGCACGTGCAGGGAGGGCGTCCCTCTTGCTGTAGAGGTTGCTGCAGGTGTACTTCTGCTTGGAAATCTCTCCAAGTCCTCATTTTACTACCTCCAGAGTCACGTAAAGTTGGTTCAAGGTGCTTTTGCCCTTCGTTGCTGCCATTTTGCCTGGTGTAGGGCTGTTGGTGGGCACAGCCGACACCCGTGCTGTGATGGTGACCGTCACCCAGCGGGATGCTCCCTGGCTGGGCAATGCCATCGCTGTGGCTTGGCAGCGGGCTGGCATTGCTGCCAGGAGCACAGCATCCACATGTCCTCATGCTGCTGCCAGAGCCAAGCGCTGCCGGCCCCGTGCAGGGCGGTAACACAGCGTGGAATTTCCCTCCTCCGGTCCCCCGTGTTGGTTTATTTATGGATCCGGCTTTAGCGGCTCAAACCCCTATTTCTGATGTGATGAGGGTTCCCTTTTGTCATGAAGGGTCGTTGGCACCGGTCGGTCTCTTTGGATGATTCTTCTGGAGCTCCTGGCCGCTTTGATGGGGTACACGGGTGTGCAGAACTTTGAGCATCCTCCCTGAGGGGCTGCCACCTTCTTTGGGGAAAAGGGGACAGAACGGGGTGAAAATTTATTTGCAAAGTTATTCCTTATGCTTCGGGATCACCCACGATCCTTTTGGAGTTGTGCTTCCCATGGCATTTATGCGGCTTATGGGAATAATTAATTTGCATAAAACTTGGGAGACGTCAAACGCGATGGAAAGGCTCATGAGTGCCAGATGCTGTTATTAATTCTTTATCATTTAAATACTCGTTGTTTTGTCTTGCGAAGGCCAGGGCCGTGGTTTCCAGCTCTGCGCCGCGATCCTGCAAGGAGCACAGTTAATGCGCTGTTGCAGTTGGTATCATAAACACTCAGATGTGCTCGTCAACATATGGGGAAAGGATGGTGGAGGGTTTGGGTTTTTTTGCCTCTTTTGCGAATTAGTGAAATGACTCAGTAGATGTTGCTGGAATGTTTATGTTTTTTCTGCGCTGAGTTTAGACAAAGCATGGGAAATGCCACGGTCCAATTGCGTTTGAGCCATTGTAAGGAAATGGAAATGAGGAGGGGTGGGGGGTGGGTAAAAGGATCAAGTGTGTAAAGTGCTACTTCTTCTAAGATCTTCAGCTCTTCACGTCAAGAGCTGCGGCTGCTGCAGTGCACAAGTGTCCAGGCACTTCAGCCTCTTTCACTCGTTTACTTATTTCCTTTCCTGACACTCTTCTCAGGCTGGGATATGCTCCCATTTTGCAGGCAGGGAGCAGAGATGTGGCAAAGAAAAAAGTAATGCAGCTTAGCAAGTTGGTAATGGAGGAGGAACTCCAACCCCCAGATCAACTTCTTACTTCTCTGGACCTCCTCAACCCCTGGTGAACTCCTCCTGGGGTCCCTCATGGCTATGAGGGTACCTGGCATGTGTCTCATGCCTCTCTCCTACATGAAGATTTTGGCGTGTGGCTCATGGGGTCAGGTTCTCTGCATGCTCCTGTATGATCCTTCCTAGAGATAAGCCAGAAACTGTTCTTTGTTCCGCATGTCCCTGAACTTGGAGGCCAGAAACTTGGATCCTCACACCCCTGGGCTTCAGGAAAGTTTAGCTGAAATGTTGTGGTTTGGGACCATCTGGAATATTTATCTTCTGAGCCCCCAAAAACAAAAACAGCATTTGACTTTCAAAGCAGTGGAGAACTGAAATTAATGTTCTGCTTCTCTTCTTTCCTCTGTGTGATGCCACGCAGCTTCGCCTGTGGTCGGGGGAAGTTATGTCTGTCGCAAAGAGAGCAGAGACTCCTACTGCTCAATTCTGCATCGCCGCAGCGTGTCGGGATGCTTTGATTGCAATTTTTGAATTGATAACGAGAACACGCGGCCAAGGTTTTGGTCCGTAAAGGCACTCACCCGCATGCACTTTGCCTCCCGCTGCAGAGCACCAGAGAGAGCATTCATGAAGACCCTGGTGGCTGAATGTTCTGCACCAGGGTCATGTTCTTTTTTATTCGCTCACTTTAAAATCACAGCGTGTAAGTTATCCGAGCACGTGTGATGGAAATGTCCATGTCTTAGGAAGCCTCCTGCAAGAAGCGACTGTGCTGGAACAAAGAGGCAACGTAGGCAGGAGCTGGGAGGGAGATGCTGTTCCCCAGGTCCATCTGTGCTCTCTGGAGCTGCCTCCAAAAAGTCATAGCTTTATCTGCTCCCCCCTTGTTTGATTACACATGGGGCTGTACAGCTCAGCTGGACTCCTCTGAGAGCACCACAAACCACAAAATGATGTAGAGGAGAGAAGTTAATACCCAGGTTCAGGGAACGGGGAGCAGCTCGGGAGGTTGGTAATGCACTCTACAGAGTCTTTCATGGTCAGCATCCAGCCCATGACCAAAGAGCCCTGATGGCTCATGAGGGTTGGAAACCAAGGTGGTGGATCTCAATCGCCGACATGGCAGAAAAGATGCCCATGCAGCAAAACTTGCTATCACAAGTGGCGTATCTGGCAAACGTGCTGGTAACCTCAAGAGAAAGGCTGAAACCCAACCCGTGTTTCTGAAGGGCTTTCTCCAGGAAGAAAGGCTTGGAGGGGAAGCGTGTAATGCCAGCATGAGTCTGGAGCTTAGGTCAGATTTGCTTCGGTTATTAAATGACTCTGCTGCTGGATTTTTAACACGCTTTAGTTCAAAACTTTAAAAAGAAACTTGTCATTTCCACCCACCCTCATGCCACCGGATGATAAATGCGCTTCAGCCAGAGGTCATGGCCTGCGCTCCTCGGTGCATTGGCATCGCAGATTTTCCTTGGGCAGCCACAGCGAGCTCTTACCTGGCAAAGGAAAACTTGGAGAAAGTGTGATATAAACATAGCAGAAGGTCGAGCAATTACTTAGCAGCTGGAAACGAAGAGGAGCCAATCGCAGGTGTTTTGTGGAGACAACTCCGGCCTTTTGGGGAAAGCGCTCCTCTTTCGGAGAAAGTTTTCCTCTTTTAGTAGAAGGATGCTCTTCTTTAGTGCGTGCTGATGGTGCGTGTTTGAGATGCTCCCCCTGGCTGGTTAAACAGGGGGTAGGTCTCCTCTGGAGGAGATTTTCTGGAGCCCCAGTGGAAGTGCTGAGTTGCCACAGTGGTGCTGTCCCCGCAGTAACAGCGGTAACAGTGCTGCAACGAGGCACCTGCACTAAGTGCAAGGGCTGCAGCGTGGCTGTGGCAATGGTCTGTGTGTTTTCGGTGGCAGAGGCAAAGCACGGGTCCAATTTGCACCTTTGGGTCTCGCCTGTCAGCAGCTGCTCTGCGCCACTTTCCCCTGCTGTCGGTTATTGTCTTCCTGACTTAAAGCAGAACGTGTTAACATCCAGCTTGTCCTCTCTGGGCACACGAGGCAAACATATCGCCCGTTTGTTTTTGAGGTGATTATACTTTTTTTTTCCATAATTATTTTTGATTGTCATTTTGTGACAGTTTCTTGGCTGGGGTGCGCTGCAGCTGCCCTCATTAGGGGCTGTGCCAAACACAATCTTTTTTGATATTGGATATTACCCGGTGGCTGCAGCCCCAGATGGCATGTGGAGCAGCGATTGAATCCAATTACATCTGTGTAATGCTTTTTAAATTGAAAGCCTGGTAGGAGAGAGCTGCCGAGCTCCTCCCCGTTGGAGCGACTTGACTAGACTTTCTCCTAGGACCTGTCATATACTGTGTCCAGTTTTGTCCCCTCACTCCCAGAAGGACATTGAGGGGCTGGAGAAGAGCAATGGAGCTGGGGCAGAGTCTGGAGCACAGTGTGCTGTGGAGCGGCTGAGGGAGCTGGGGGGGGTGAGCCTGGAGCAAAGGAGGCTCCAGGGAGACCTTCTGGCTCTGACAACTCCCTGACAGGAGGGTGCAGCGAGGGGGTGTCAAGGTGGGGGTCATGCTCCTTCCCAAGTGTCAGCAAAAGAGGAACCGGCCTCCAGTTGTTGCAGGGGAGGTTGAGGTTGTCCCTGAGGAAGAATTTCTGTCCCGTTGGGGTTGTGCAGGCGTGTCGCAGGCTGCCCAGGGCAGTGGTGGAGTCCCCATCCCTGGAGGGGTTTCCCAGCCGTGTGGGGGTGCTGCTGAGGGACAGGGGTCAGGGGGACCTGGCAGTGCTGAGGGGACAGTTGGACTCGAGATGCTTAGAGGGCTTTTCCAGCCCACACGGTATCTGTGGCATCAGGAATCAGAAAGAAGGGACTGTTAACTGAAACGAGGGTTTATGTCCTGTTTCCCCATGCGTAACGCCCGCGTCCCTGCGCATTGCATAGGTGTCCAGTAGCATTGTGCCCATTTTGCAGGTGAGGAGAGGTGAGGCAGAGAGCGGCGAACAGACTTGACCAAGATCATGACCTAACAGCGGAGCTGAGTGGTCAGTGTCCCTGTCGAATGGCAACTTGTTGGCACTGGACTGACTTCAGCATGGACCCCTCATGGGACACAATCAATCCTCCCTCCTTGACGGCTCCCCCTGAATTTTTCTTACAAAAATATTTTGTTTTCTTCTCCTTCACTAGCAGTTGTACCATCTTGTCTGGGCTATTAATAAACACCGAGTGATCCCCAGCAAAGGAATAGAACAGTTATAGCCAGAAAGCCTCCAAGGGTGCAGAGAAGCTTTGGCCCCGGGTGATGGAGAAGCAAGCACACATCGCTTGGTCTTCCTTTGCTCTTGTCCAAAATGTGCATTTACTGAGACTTTCCAGGAATGTGACATTGTCTACAAGGCGTGATTCACTGTTCAGGCGGTGGTGGTGACTATCTCCAAGCATGTCTTGTCAAATGCTCTGTGGATGTGGAGCGTATTTTATTCCTTTCCTCTTTGCCACTCAGCTGTCATCTTTTCCTTCTGGCAAAATCAACGTCAATCCTTCCAGTCTTCCTTCATCGGCCACATCTTTGCCCTCTGCTCTACATACTTCAAGGTGAGAAATGTCTAAGAGGTGATTTATTGTCCCGTATCGACAGAATTGCATCTCGTTACCTCCCACTTGGAAGTGGTTTTTTTACACTTGTTATCCTCGAGCTATTGCACAACCGCCGTAAGCTGATGTTGCTGACAAAGCCCCCAGGGAGGGGGGATGCGCTGGGAACCATTCCCGGGGACAGCCTTCGGATAGCCCGCGTGGGTGCCCCCCAAGTGCTGGAGGATGGGTATTGGGGAAAACCAGAGGAACATGGGTCTGAGGGATTAGAGTTGATTTTTTTCTGCACCATGAGGATTTTGCAGACGAGTCAAGGGTTGGCTGACACCACATGCCCATGCAGTGGCAAGTGTTCTTCAGGGGCAGGAGAGGGAGAAACCCAGGGGCAAGGAGGCACCAGGCTTTCATCCCAGTCAAGCCAAGCCTTCTCCTCGCAGCAGCGATGCCACTTTCGGCAATCCCCTACATGGACTGGCGTCACAGTTACCAACTGGGACTGTCAGGAATGATTTATGAACTCTACCCAAACACTCGCAGGAACAAAAAATGCAAAGGGAACCGGTACAGCCGCAGGCGAAAGGCAGGAGAGGTGTGTCTGGCAAGCCCTGCTGCTTGTTTGCTCCTGCTTTGCATTAAGCTATTTGCTGCGACTTAAAAAAAAAAAAGCAAACAAACAACTCTCCCTGCTGAGGCAAACAGAAAAGAGGGCATTGGAGGGGGGGAGTTGTGTCTGGGAGCCAGTGCCTGCCCTCGGGGAGCTGAGCATCTCGGGAACCACAGCGCCGGGCGAGGGGGCAGCTCACGGGCGCAGTCCCAGGGTTGCTGGCTTGGCCACCACAAAGCTGAGCTGCTGCAACGTGTTTTGTGTTAAATGTTCTTTTCATCCCGCGCAGAAGACGTGGATGCGTATGAAGCTGGTTGCGTGTACACGCTGGGTTTGTTTCTTTTGTTCGTTTCTAGCGCATTTTTGGGATGGTAAGGCTTTTGGATTTTCTGAGGCATTCGGATGGTGGTTGAAACAGCTTCTTTGTTGGAAATCCTCCTAAATCTTACTCAAAAATGTGTGTGAAAGAATCTAACAGTTGAAAGCAAAGCAAACCATTTTGAGCAGTCCAAGATGCGTTTATAACATTTTTTAATTAGCTGAGAATTTTGAGGGAAATTATTTCCAGTCACTGGATGTTCTTGAGTGCGTGATTTATTGTCAACAAATAGTAGCTCTCCTCTTGGTACTGCAGTTGCACGGGGGATTTCCAGTCCCAGCGGTTTCAGATGCAATTCAGCCAAAGCTCTGGATCTCTGATGCTTTTTCTGTTCTATGTGAGGAGTTTCTGAAGCTCCGTCCCAGTCGTCCTTGTTAGCAATGAACCCCAACATGCTCTCTGAACCAACCAAAACTGAGGATGTGGAGGATCGTCCTTAGTGTATGGTGATGCTGGTGGTCGGCGGTGAGGAGCAGTGCGAACCCAGGTCAAATTGAGTTTGTTCCCATCTTGAGTGGCACCCTCCTGGCATTGCCAGTCAGAGTCATGTGACACAGTTGAAGCAAAACTGGTTTGTAGGTGACCCAAATGTGGCCTTAGAGAGGAGAATGAAGACCTGGGGCCGTTGTCTCCATCTCCATCCTCAGTAGGGCAAGCTATGGCGTTGGAACCCCAACACCCATACCTAGCAGCAAGAACGAGCTCCTCCAAAGGCACGGGACTAATTTCATCCTTGCCTGCTGCTCAGTGCTGGCAAAGGGTGTCCAGTGATAGGTGGTGGTTCCTGCCTGTGGAGAGGCTATTTGGTAGGGTGGGCTGCGGGCGCCAAGGGATCTGCAGGCCAGGGACTGAGTTGGAAGAGGTTTTGCTCTAGCAGTTGACCCTATTCTGCTGTGCGCTGGATGTGTCGCGGGGAAAATGACCTTGCCCGAGACTCCAGCACTTGCAAGGCAAATCTTCATCCCTGCTTCTGTCCCCAGAGGTGCACAGGGGGAAGACCACATAGATGAGGCATGGGGGCAGCGAGCTGGGTCCGGTAGGGTGCTGCTGCTCCCCGGAAGCTCCCTGGTTGGTTCTTCGATGTCTCACCAGTGGGTCGGTGGGAGCTGCGCTGTGAGAAACCAGGAGTGTTTGCTGCCATCATTTCCCTTCCCAGCACTGCTCTGGGCGACAAACTCAAGCTCATAAATCTCCTGCTCAGCAGGGAGCATTTGTGCTATAAACTAATTAGGCAAGTGGTCAAATACCGCAAACACCTCTGCCCTCATTAGAGCCCAGTGTGGAGGTGCTGAAATGCCTCATTAACACCGAGCAGAGCCTCCTCTCTGGGACAGGGGCTGCAACACCAAGCCAGCAGCCCAAGGGTGCGGGAAGCCCTGACACTGGTTTGGTGGGTCACTAATGATGTGAATGTCAATTAGCTGCTGCGGTGATGTGGGCCACAAAGCCGAGGCATGAAGATGGCGGGATGTATTTGCCGCAGAATGAGGAATTTGGCAGTTTTGTGGGGTGAAGAGCTGCTTTCCCTCTTCATCCGCCCTGCCACTGTGTTGACTCAGTGCTCTCCTCCTTATTCCAAAATCCTCTTCCCATCAATCTTCTTGGTTACATGCTCTTCCACATACACCATGTTGTCCTTGAGGGCCTTGGTGCTGACACCCTGGGTTGCTCTACAGGATTTGGGTGGAAACCAGAGTCAGGGTGGACGTTCTGCTCTGGTTGCTTCTGTTCTTTCTGCTGTTTTCCAGAATAAAAGGTTTTTCACTCTTGGTGGTATCGGTGGAGGTGCCTCACAAGTGTGGATCTGCATAGAAGTAAACTGGGGAACACCTTCCAGACAAATTATCCCTTTCCATATTGCTAAAGCAGAGCTAAAACTGGTGATTTTTTTCTGCCCTTGGGGTGTTACGAGTGACTCCAGGCTTGCTCGGGGAGTCCTGGCTGGGAGATCAGAAACACCGGTTCTGGACCCAGCTGCATCTCCTCCATTGCCTGTAGTCAGGTGGTTGTCCCTCAGATATGCCGTGATGTTTAGTTCACCCTTACTTGAGTGGGGAGAACCAGCTCTGTTTTCCCCAAGTGTTTTATTTGAAGGACTGTTATACCATTACAAAAAAAACCCCACTATTTTTATTTGACTTGTAGTAATTGCCAGGAGGCAGCGCCCAAGAAACAGTTGCTTTTTAGAACCATCAAAAATGAAGGTCAATTCTGAATATCATTTGATATTTGATTTAATTTTTTTTCTATGCTGTCTTTTCTCTGATTGCAGGAGCAGGACTGTGACCACGTATGCATTTGTCTTTTGGCTCTTTTCCATGATACTGGTGGTACGTGGACCACCAGCCAGGAGCTGCCAGGCTGTGTCATTTTTTTTTTTTCTTCATCCTTTCATGCTGGGTTTTGATAGAATCTCCTATCTCTACCGGCGGATGCTGAAGTGAGTTGAAGGAGCATCCTATGGCAGCATCTGTTTCCCACCACAGATCAGCGCCTTGTATCTGTGATACGCAACAGAGATGTTGCAACTAGTCTGGAGATTAGATTTCTGGTATATTACAACATGGCCAAGGCATGCAAGAAAGATAACACAAAAGGAGATGTAGTAAGAAAAAAACCATCTCGGAACGATGAATTTTCTATAATGATCTCTGCAAGTGGCAAAGAAAATTAACTTTGCTTAAGCCAGGCAGAAATTCCTGATGCAGAAATTAGGCTAAGGCAGGTCTCTAGGCCAAGTCTTCTGCCCAGACATGTCCTGCT
>NW_010396102.1:272274-283569 GCF_000710305.1 Buceros rhinoceros silvestris
TGGGTCTCTCCAGCGGAGCAGAAAGCTCTAGCAGCATTCTTTGGATGCCGTCCAGGCAGGGATGTGCGAAAGGGTGGTTACTTTGTGCAGGAGATTCCCTGTTTGCCCAGGTCGCGTGTCACTGGCAACAAGGCAGAGCACACGGCAAATTCCTTAGAAAAGAGGGTTTGTGGAGGGGTGAAACGTGCAGCTGCAGCCACCTCCAGATGTGTGGTGGAGAAGGACGCATCTCCCCCACCATCCCTCCAAGCTGAATGCTTTTAAATACCGTTCTCCAGCTCAAAGGTTGACCCCAACAGGCCGGTTAACACTTCCACGCAGATGGCTTTGGGTGCTGATGGGTCCCTGATTCATTTGCTTTTAAAAGCACAAACTCTCATGCAGCTGCTTGAAAAATCGAGGGAGACATTTTGCTGAAGTAATAGTAATGTCCAAGGAAGAAATCCCCGGTGGACTTTCTCAACCTTTGCTGCTTAATGAACCAACCGATTCAGCCGGTCGCGTTGAAATAATCCTCCCGAGGACGCTGGAGCCGTCCCACTAAGTCAGGGGAAAGCTTTTACTGCAAAACTTTTATTAATGAACCAAGATTTTGTTGTCAAAGGAAGAAACGGGCCTTTCTCTGACCTGGCTTTTAGGAGCAGATGAATTCACATCGATTTCTTTCCCCGCATTCTAGGCTGACACCTCATCATCCACGTGGCTTGTGCTCCGCTGTTGTTGTTAACCAAGGAACAATGGAGAGGTTTGTAGAAGTGAACCCCCCAAGTGCTGGTTAATACAAAGACAACACCTCCTGCAGCCCAGGAGGTCCCTGAGCTGCAGGTTTGGGGTTGTTGGGGGTGGTGGTTTTTTTTATCAAGCTGGGAGAATATTCGGGATGGGGGGATGGTGTGACGAAATCACAGCATGCCCTCCCTAGGCATCTGGTCTAGGCTGCTTCTGGTGACAAAATCCTGAGCTAGGTGGACCTTGGAAAGCCGTTATTACTCTCGGTGTCATCAGGTTGTTCCTATGTCTTTTATTTAGTGGTTCAGAAGGACAGTTGCACAGAGGGGTGGGTTGTTGTCGTCATCCAGCTTTTTGTCGCACCCTCCTTCTGGTAACTTCTTTGCTTTTAACTGGCCTTTCTGAAGTGGTCAGTCTTGGATGGGCCAAAGCTGTGAGCAGCTGCTTTTGTGGGGCTGTGTCTCCCACCCTCTGGAGCACTCCCAAGGATGCTCAAGCCTCCAGTGTTTGAGTACTTTTCTCTTGGGTACCACTGGTGCCAGAGCAGTGTCAGCTCCATCCTGGAGCACTACAAATCTCCTTCTCCACATTTCCAGATGAAGGGTTTCTGATCTACATGCCCTTTAATGTGAATGCTCCTCTAACATATCCAAGAAAGGGGTCTTTGGGGAATAACATTTATGTGTGGGAGGAACTGACTCGTATCAGGCAGATTTGAATGGCAACGCTGAGATATGAATGGGGGCGAAGCGCTGATGATAGATGACTTGAGGTCCTTCACTGCAAATTCAAAAGCTCTGGGTCCAGTTAGGACCCCCGGAACACCTGCAGATTTAGTTCACGACTCACTGGAGATCCTCTCTCAAAATATAAGTAGAGGTCTTAGTTGAAAATCCTTCTCTTGTTGAAGCCAAAGACAAAATTCCCTTTCCCTTAGGTAGGACCAGGATTTCCAGCCCTATGTTTGACCTCTGCCTGTCTTGGAGCAGTCAGGAGGTGAAGAAAGTTGGTCCAGAGTGAACCAGACAAGCTGTAGGTGAAGCCTGTCAGCAGAGGCACTCAGAAGGAGACAGCGTTATCCTCTTTCCCATCAAAGCCATCTGGCTCTCCGTTGCCAAACCAGTGCCAAGCCCCAGTGACCTTTCAGACTCATCACCCTGCTTAATTTACAGTGGAAAAAAGCTACTTCTTGCGAGGAAAGTCTTGCTCCCTCCTCCCAGGAGAGCATCTATCCGCAATGACTCATGCATTCATCATCCTGGCTTCCCATAACTGTCCGACAGTGGCTACAGTGCACAGGCTTGGGGAGAATCCGTGCTTGCTTGCCTCTGAGATAGAGTGATGTAAGCTCCTGCTCTGGCTTCTCCCGGCTTTCCAGACTGTTCAGAGTTCAAAGGTTTAGTCTCATCTCTCTGTAACCCAGCCCTGGCTCAAGCACCAACTCGCCTCTCCCGAAGCGATGACATAAAAAGGCATTGGAATGACGAAGGTCCCAGAGTCCCGGGGGAACTGGAGGAGAAGCTCACTTACAGTCAGGTCCTGCTTCCAGAAGATCCGCCTAAGCCCCTGTCTGACCGTTTTCAGGCAGAGCTGCAAACCACATTGACCACTTGCGCTGGAGCCGCCGTGAAGATTTTAATTTCAGGTTGGCAAGGTGTTCTCTACAGGGTGCTGGTACCCCGCAGGGTAACCCTTGGAGAAAGAGTTCTGTTGTTCTGGGATAAATGGAACAATAAGTGCACTGAAGTCGAGAGGGAGACCCCTGCTTCTCAAGTAAAAGAGGAGTTGAAAAATGACCTGGAGAGATGGGTCCAAGCCCTGCAGTGGCGTTTGGTTCAAATTTCAAACACCTCAGAAATCCCTAAGTGGATTTGTACATGAGCCCCATTAAAAAGTTCAAGGTCTTCCAGAAACCTGGGGGTTGGGTTCAGATTTTGAAGTTTCCTGCCTCCACCAGATTTAGATGTCCCGTGATCTGGGGCTTTGTTCAGGCCTGTGTCCGATTATAGAGCTGTGAACAAATAGGTCTGTGGAGGGAGCGCGTTGGCTGGTCTGCCTGAGCCCCTGCTTTCCTTCAAATAGATCAAGAGACTCAACAAGACTCTTGCGTTGGGGAACATGAGAGCAGCACCAAGGCATTTGACATGAGGTTGTTTGAATGTTAGTGGTTTTTGTCTGTGGAGCTCTTTGTGTCCTCCTCTTTTGAAATTCTCAACTGTTCCTCTGAATCCAAACCACATGGATATTTTCCGGATGTCAGGTAGATACAGTCAAATTCCTCCAGCTGCCAAGTGCAAGGTGAGATCCCAACAAGCATGCCTCAGGCTTTAGTGGAAAAGGGCTCCATCATCTCCAGAGCTCCCATGGAAAACTTAGTTACCCGTGAATTCCCATAGCAGCCAAAACAGACTCAAACCAAAGGCCTTGATGAAAATCTAAACCATGATGTTCACTGGGGTGAAAACTGTCCTTTTATGCGCGACAGCCTGGATCCAAGAAGTGTATGAAAGCCAAATCTGAAGTCAGCCTTAATGAAAACTTGCTGTGCTGTTGGATTGCTTCTTGGCCTTTGCCTCCATCCCTCTCCCTTGAACCTCTCCAGCATGAAACCTCTGCTGGGGCACTCGCAAGCTCGAATCCTCCCTGTGATGTTTCCAGGAAACCTGGGGCTAGGAGAAGACAACAATTCTCTCTGCCTTGGCCTCAGTTCCTCATCTCTTAGCCTTCAGTGGATGCCAGCAGCATCAGGAGGCTGCAAGCATTTATGGGGTGAAGAATGTTGTCCAGAATGCACCCGAATTCATCTTCTTGCTCCTTCACAAGGCGAGCACACAGCACAGGCTACCAAGAGAGGATGAATGGAAAGTAAACACACGGTGGAATAATTTTTTTCCCTGTGGGATGGGTGGCTGCCAGGCAGAGCCCCATTCTGCAGGATCGAGGACCGATCTATGCCCTTTTTGTTCCCACCGGTTTCAAAGGGTTTCCATTTAGGCTTTCAAGGGAATGGATGTGCTGCCGGCAGCACGGCTCACACACCCGACCGCCTGCACAAGGAGCACTTCTCTGGGGCAAGGACGCAGTGGTTTCGGGCTGGGTTGCAAGCGGTGCAGGCCTGTTTATTTGTCCTCCTCCTGCCAGGCAGGAGCTCAGATTACAAACACCGGCAGGCAAAAAGAGGCCCAAGAAGGAGAAAAAAATGGGCCAAAATCTCCCTTGCTCCTGTATCAGGTTTGAGCAATGGAGAGGGAAAGCCCAGCATGGCTTTCTGCAGCAGACAGCTGATGGAGGGATTTCAGGAGCTGATTTTACCCAAGAAGCGTCAATGGTAACATCTCTGACGATGTCTGCCACACATTTCCAGCCATTGTGGGGTCATACGGCTGCCTTCACTGTCGGTAGGAGCCTGGAGGGGTCCAGCTGGGGACCGGTGAGTTGGGATGTCTTTGCAGGAGGTGGTGATTATCTCTGGTTACTCCATCCCATCAGAAATTTTGGGGCCTTTGGGATGGAAAACAGTACCACCAGAGCACATGGGAACAGAGCAGGGCTTTTCTTTCCCACCAAATCCCTTCTTGATTTATTACGCGCCTGCTCAGCAAAGAGGAATGCCAGCACTGCAAGGATTGCGTTATCTGGGTTAATGAGGCCATCATGTTGATTAAGCATCAGCCTCAAACATTATCTTGGAGAGGTCCCTCTGCAGTGACTGACACTTCTCCCTGAATAGACAAACAAGAGAAAGTCCTCAAGACTCATTGTTTGGGATTAAAATAAATAGCAGCGGAGGCGGAGCGGGGCGGGTGGCAGATGCGTGCGAGAGATTGCACAACTCTTCGCGCTGAGGACAGAGCTGCCCGATTAAAACCAGCTACAGATGAGGACAGGCGTGGATGCATGATGAGTGTTCATTAGGGATAATAAATAATTACGTGTGAAATGCCTGGGAATGGCTCAAGTCAAGGGATGCAGAAGGAGAATGAATGGAGGAGCGGAGGAGGAACCCAGTTTAGAGCAAGTTAAATCTGCAGGCTGGGCTTTTCAGTACGGAGCTGGCAGTGCTGGCATAAAGAAAACAGGTGACTCGGGAAATTGTTTGATTTCCTTTCCTTCCCCTCCAGCTTTTTCCTCAGCGGCGATCATCTGCCAATTCAGCTCTGAGTAAAAGTGACACATCTGGCACTTTTACCCGGGAACTGCAGCCCAAATCTCTTTGCTTTGCTAACAACTCAATATTTTGTCATATTCTGGGCCACCCGTGAACCTCCGAGAAGTGAGAAGTGCCAGCAAATCTGCCTATCTAGCTGTGCCAGCAGGATCTAGCAGCAATGAAGGTGGTCACGAGCTGCAGCTCGTGATGGTCTCCACCACCTCTAGCTGACCAGCATGTGCTAAGTTGGATCTTTGCTGGCAGTCATAACCTCCATGGTGTGTAAGGTCACGCTGTTGAAGGTGGCTTCTGGGAAGGATGGAGTCAGGGTTTGGATTTGCATGGCTTTTAGCTGCTCATGGGAGTCCGTGGTGGGGTGGAGGAAGGGTGTGATCTGCATCGACATCTCTGAAGATGCCCTCACAGCTGCCTGGGAACTGTCCCTTCAATTCCATCTGCTCTGAGTGTGATAAGAGCAAGTCAGCTTTCCTGGCAGGCCCTGCCACCCACGCGTCCCCACGGCATGCCTCTCCCTTCTCCATGCAAGAGGCAACAGGCATAGTTTCACCTCTCAAGGGGACAGGGCAGGACAGCACCAGTTCTCTTCTAACAGGGAATTCCAGACCTGACGTGTCAACCTCTGGATTCCAGCTGTGACCACCTTTGGCTGCCCTGCAGAAGAATTTAATCTGACTCATTACAAGCTACTAGTTTTGGTGATAATCGTGGTACACAGACTACCCAGAAATGTCTCTCTCATTCGCATGAGTGCCCATGGGCACGTACTTAGCAGAGAAATCGGCGTGTTTGTCCCATCACGTGGTTTGCAGAAGAAAGTCCCCTGAGCTGTCCATCTTGCGTTCGAAGGGTTTCCACTTGGTTGGTCCACGGAACCAGCTTCAGGGGATGGCAAAGTTGGGAAGGGAGCACATTTGCTTCCCAGGTTTTGTGCTGGGTAGGGGTGGGCATAATGGAGCCAAGCTGGGGGTTCCTATTTGGGGCTGCTGGTGGGTCTCCAACTCGTGCTGAAGCCACCAGTGAATCACTTGCTCTGCCTGAACCCAACGGCTTGGAAACCCTCCCCAAACTTCATCTCTCTGAAAGTACCAGGTGACGAACCCAGGCTGAGGTTCCCAGGGCAAATGAAACATGCTGTAAGCACCGTGGAATGTAGGAATGTCAGCAGGGAGAGCAAACCTGCACCTCGTGGAGTGGCGACACTCAGGAGGCACACGGAGGAGAGATGTGCACGCCGCTCGGTTTTCCAACTGCTGCTACTTCAGTCAGCTGGAGCAGATGCCTTCAGCATCCAGGAAGGGATGATGCTGCTCCATGTGGCTTCTTCCATCTGGGCCTCTGTCAGCTGCAAGTTAAAGGCGAAAACCAAGTGGAAGAGGTTCAGGTGCTGGCAGTGTGAACTCTGCTTGCAGACATACAGCTGACACCTGCAGCTCACTCTGATCCTCCAAAAACTACCTCCACCCCCAAGCAGAACAGAACCCTGGAATACCTCCTCATCCACAGTGTTCCCAGTCCCCAAAGTGTTTTCCTTGTCTGTCCTCACCAGTGGACAACTACAGGAATCAAAGAGCTTTTAGGTTTTATTGTTGGGTTTGAGTTTTGGGTTGTCTTTTTCTGAAACTTAAAAAGTCCCAAGGCAGCTCGTGCATTAGGAACTGCTGAAGGAGGTAATTGCTTAGTGCAGTCCCTTGGAGGGACTTGTTTTTTTCAAGTGGAACGAGGATTGTGTTGATTTGGTGACGTGCCAACCAGGAAATACCAAAAAGCTGAAGATGGACCCGTTACAAACAGGCTAACCAACCTCAGCTGTCCCTTCAATATTGGAATATGGAAGGTAATAGAGAGCACATGGGTCCTGTAAATAATGAGATTATTAACAAATGCACAGAAATAAAGCCATTTGGCTGCCTCTGTCAAACACTGAAGCCACCGGTTTCAGCTGAAATCTCCTAATTGCCCCCGATTGCCCTGTAACGGGTGTTTTTCCAACAGCCTGTCTAGTTCTGAGGTTCTGCCCGGAGTTTTGTGTCTCGTCTGAGCCACGGTTTAACCCTACACTTTTCCTCTCACAGAAGATTTGGAGGAGAGGCCAGAGCAGAACGGAGATGCTGATGCTCTGGAGTATGAGATGTTGGTAGGAGAAAGGATGCCCTGGGGAAAAGCACAGAGCAGCGGAGACAAGTCCTAAGGCCCCGTCTGAGGAAGCCGGGCAGATGTGTGAGCTGCGCTTGCCTCTTCTGGCCTAGTTGCCCCCATCCTGCTGCTGCCACTTTATTGATTGAGCCTAAAAGCCTGGTGAGGAAGGAAATAAGTCAGAAAGACCCCTGGGAAAACTGACGGCCCTCAGAGCCCAGAGCCGGGTTTTTGATCCCGCCCTTGGCATCCTTGCAGTGTCAACCCTACTGAAGGAGGAGGTTGCCAGGAGTTGCAGGTGCTCAGGGGGGTGGTAAAGCAATCGGGTCGTTTGTGCTGAAAGCTGGATCAAGGAACCCTGCTTTAGGCATCCAGCCTTGAAAATACTGGCCCAGTTTTTAATTCCTGTGTCTGAGCTGCTTTTCCTGGGGCTGGGACAAGAGCGTAGGCAGACGTCAGTGCAGCGCGTGTATGTGCATACATTTTCCCTTCAGGGCAAGGAGGAGGAAGAACTGTGCCCGAAGCAAGGTGCCTTCACAGCCATGAAGGTGGAGAAAGGTCTTTTATCACACTGTGGGACAGAGGCGATGTGAGCAGCAGCTCAGTGGTGGGATGGGAAGGATGGTGCCGGTGTGGTGTTTTGGAGATGTTGGGGATGGGGGAGGTCAGGTTTACCCCATGACATGGTGCTGAAGACGTGGGGTGGCATTAACTGGGGACTGGAGAGGAGTCCTGCAGCCTCTTGCACTTCAGGGAGGTCCACCCTCGAGCTGGAGGCAGAGGCAGCACTTCTGGGCTTCTAGCATTGGGCGGGAACACTGTATCCCTTGAGCCTGGAATGAAGCAATGGGCTGTGCAGTAGAAGATCTTCAGACCTCTCGTTGTGGTGCTTCAGCATCACTGTTTGACCTCAGGCATTTGAGCTGGGAAGTTCTGAGCCATTTTTAGCTGCCTGGCTGCAATGGGGAAGGGAGGGAGAGAGAAATACCACGCGGTTAGTATTACATCCCCGACACAATAGAAACTTTTATTAGCAATTTTCCATTGTGTTGCAAATGGCAAAGATCACGGTTATATTTGCATGTTTCAGACTGTCCAGGAGAATCAGCTTTCCTTGGCGACTGGGTAATAGTTTTCACATTGCATTAGCTTCAGCGTTTGGAGTGAGATACCAAAGCGACAGCTGTCCTGCCGTTGGAGAAGACCTTCCTTCTCACCTGGTGGTTCAGCCTAGGGAAAAACAGGTTGTGAGAAGCTCGATCTCTTTGTGGGATCGAGACAGAGGAGGTGGCAGGTGGGCACTGCCTTTGCTCCGAGGATATTGACTGCACCTCGCGGGCCAATAAAAACACACGCGTTCCTGGCTAGAATGCCAACGAGGAGATTTCTTTGCTCTGGGATAAGCCGGGATTTGACTAGATTTCTCCTTGGCTCCGCAGAGGACATGCAGCTATTGACAGCCTGAAAGAAATTAGGCTAAAAAAACAGAACAACTGGGAATCATTGCAGCTTTCGGTCTGTGGTGTTGCTTCCAGGACCGTAGGGCCCAGGCGCTTCGACTCCCGGCCACGGCCCCGTTCGGGTTTGGTTTCTTCTCTTTGAGATTTCGCACAGTGCTTTCCGCGGGGGAGTTCTGCTCTGCAGTCTCGATGAAGCTGCGATGTGCGTCTTCCTTGTCATGGGACCTGGAGCACCGTCACCGAACCACGGGCTGGCGGCAGGATGGAGGCTCAGGGAGTTCTGCCTCTCCTTGTCTTCCCCTGCATGGACCGGTATGGTTGTAGCGCCAATGGTAAATGGTAAAAAATCACTGCAGCACCGTCCCCTAGATCCCTGATCCTCCTCTTGCTCTTCTTCCCCAACAGACCTTCTCCTGTTTTTAGAGACTACTCTTGATTCGCTTCAGGGTTGTGCCAACTGTTGGAAATGAAACCTGATGTGCTGCAGACAAGGTTCTCATCCCAGTTTTTTCCCCAGGGCTTTATGAAGGCGCTTGAGCTATAGGGTGAGCTTCCTCAGGCTTGGTGCAATACTAGACCGGGTACTGCATGAACAAGGGACCCTCCCTCCACTCTGCTTCACTGGTCCCAAACTCCATCTCTGCTGCATAAGCCCAAGAGAAAAAGCATATTTGTGGAGGTCAGGATGACGTTAGGGCTGCCGGGCATCTGTTTGTCCATTCTGCTCACAGAAAAGGCCTTCATATTTTGTTACCATCTGGACAGCAAATGTTCCTTCTCTCGGGAACTTCGTTCTGACCTTTGCTCGTTTTGTTTAAGAATGGATGTAAGGCAAACGTGTAACGTTTGCACTAGGGATCTCCTGTCAGCACCACCAATAGGTCGGGAGAGCTGAATTGGCCGTCTTGCTTGGGTCATGTATTTATGATACATGTGCACAAAGGCACGTAGTTGAGGTTTTTCCGCGTATTTGGCTGAAGCTGGGGAAGGCAGAACCTTTATTTGAAGCAAGGGTGTTCCTAATGTCATCATTTTAGATCCGTGATTATTAGTTTTAACATGAACGACAAGTCCCACCATAAGCCGAGAGCTCCACACAGTGTGCTCCTTCATGGTGGTGGTGTGGTTGTCATCAGGAGGCAAGCGTATCTGCTGCGGGTCCTTTGATTCATGGCACTTATGGCATGGATCATGACCATCGGTTAATCCAATCTCCTGCAGACCGTGAACGCGTTGTTTCCTGTTTCATTGGTCGTTAGCACAGACGGGTCATGTTGTTGGGTGATCTCTGATACTTGAGCTGTTCAGCTGGCGACTATCAGTCTTGTGTAGCTCAAGCGTGATGGAGCAAGCTAGGACGAGTCCTTCTCCATGGTCTTCGGCTGGGTTTGGTTAGCCAGAGCTGGAGCATGCCCAAGACCCCTGTCTGCAGGCCTTGCTGCTTCTTTCCATTTAGAAAGTCCTCATGTCCAGCAAAACCCCAGCCTGACCAGTACACAAAGACTTGGAGCTCTTTTTTGAAGAGGAAGGAAAGCTCAGCCTTCCATTTATGAAGAGACCTGGCAGCTTGCTTCCAAAACAGGCTGTGGCAGCAGAGTTGGGTGCCCTAACTCAAAATGAAGAAGTTTAGTGGGTTAAATATCTATTGAAGGTGGAAGTTGTTACTGGCGGTGCCGGGGCACCCCACTATGTTCCCCCAGCTTTGTACAACCTCACGGCAGCCCCGACTCCGTCCAGCTCCCCCCAACAGCCCCACAGGCTGCTGCTACTCACTTTATAGTGCTGAAATGGGTCTTGACAAGATTGAACTGGAAAACAAACCCCCACAGATTGGGCTTGAGCACGTGAGATTTATGAAGATTGATCAAATAGCACAATTAAATGTACTTATTAAATAAATGGCTCGTTTATCTTTCTTGTGCCTGACTCCCGTGGGATGCTGAGCTGCCTCTTGCTGGCTGTAGATGGGTCCTGCTGTGCGGACACCAGCAGAGGCAAGGGCTGAAGCCATCCTTCGTGTCGGACGATTGAGGTAGACCAGCCAGTTTGGCATGTTTTGGGCTGGTGCATGATTTCATTTGCCCCTTTTCTTGCACCGGCTGAAAAGCTGCCTGGCGCGGGTTCTTCCAGACGGGCCGGGGGGGTTCTATTTGTGCCAAGAAAACTGGGCTTTGACAGTCAAAACAAAACAAAGCAACTTTGTCTGTCCATCCAGTAAATTAAAACGCATTTGTCTTCTCTTTTTTTGTGTGTCATGACTGTTGTAAAATGCAAAGCCTGCTCTCCATCACGCCCGCTCTAGCACTGTCCCTTTAAAATCTGGTTTTGGCAGCAGGGCCAGCGGCTGTGGCTCCTGTCCCGAGCAGATGGCTTTAGTTAGACCAGATTTGGTGGCAGGTCTCAGGGATGTCAAATCTCTGCCTGGTTCGCTCTCTTCTCCTGTCATTAATAAAGCCATTGAAAGAATCGTTGATAAATAAACAAAAAAGCATTTTTCAGCAGACAGTGGGATGGAAAATGACTCATCGGAAAGCCGGGTATAAAGTACGCTCTAGCATTAGGTATTACATGTGCTGAGTTTCTGCTCGGGCTCCAAGAATGCTGTGGTTTTTCTGTCAAGCTTATGCCATTGTGGAATAATGTCATTGTGGAGTACTCGGTCAAGATGAGCTGATTGAGTCTGGTGGTTACTTACAAATACATATCTCGGTATTTTTCAGCATTTGGAAAATCTGTGGCAAGCATTTTTGGGGCAGCTACAGGCACTTATTGCCATCACTCTTTCACGCCCTGCCGAAAGCA
>NW_010396102.1:283660-285005 GCF_000710305.1 Buceros rhinoceros silvestris
CAAGCATTTTTGGCGCAGCTACAGGCACTTATTGCCATCACTCTGTCCAGCCCTGCCGAACGCTATGAAAACTGCTGGAGTCATGTTTTCTCCCCTCCTTTCCTTTTCTTTATTCTTGTAGGACCTACTTTTTTCTTGGGATTAGGTGCAAAACAAACTGGGCAGGATCCTTTGCGCAGGCTTAGAGCAAAGGACTGATCCAGTCCTAGAGAGAGGCTGGGAGGAGCGGAGCGTGTGTGGTGTTGATGTGAATGAAGAGCAAAGTCCTTGAGGAGAAGAAGTGACAAATAATCTGCATACGAGCCACCATTTAAGGCTGGGGACCCCCAGAAGTGCCAGTGGAACTTGGGTGGTGGTCTCCAAAAAGGCTTTTGGAGGAGAAACCTTAATCCGTTAACCCTTGCTTCTCCTCTATGAACATTAACTGGGAAAAGGGACATCTCCAGCAGCACTTGCACTTGTTCCAGCGAGTCACCTGCAGAGTTGGGGAGATGCCTGAGGAGGGCTGATGTCCAGTTTCTCTTTCTGTGTATCCTGTGATCCTCATTTTCCACACAGCAGTCCCTAGAAACACTGCTGTATCTGGTTTTGGTGGAGGTGGTAGGATATCCTGCTTTCTTCCCATTATTCAGTGAGCTGATGAGTAGAAAAGGAGGGGGGAAAATAATCTTTTACAGTCCAATTTCCAGCCTCTGAGGAAAACAAAATGTGTGTTGTGATGATCCTTACTCTAGAAATTGTAATTACATGATCCCATGAGCTGTTCTCATCACTTCTACCTCCTGGGTCAGCACTGCGCGGGGCTTTGACAGCTCGGGATCAGCCCCAGGCAGCACCTGCTTGAGCATCACTGAAGAGCAAAAGTGTCGAAGGGTGAGCTTGAAGGAAAGGGCTCGCGCTGTGGGCTCAGTGAAATATTTATAGAGCACTGTATACACAACTGTGGACCGGCTTTAAAAATGGGAAACACTTGAAGCAAAGCGAGGCCATTCGGGTACAGACAACCTCATTTTCTAGCACTTCCTAGCCAAAAAAATAAAAAAAACCCACATGGAGGGTCCTTTCTAGTTTTGCTCATCTGTCTCAGTCCCTCTGGTTCACCTCTTTTTGGCTTGTTTTTGGCAGTAAGAGATGGAGGGTGTCGTGGGATGGTGGCTGAGGGTGTATGTGTACCTTGGTGGAGGACGCTGCCCCCTGGCCAAAAAGGAAGCAGAGGTGACCTGGCAGCGGGCGGTTTTAGCCAGCAGCTCGTTTTTGGGAAGGACTGTGTGTGTTTGTGCTGAGAACTGGCCCTGAAGCAGAAAGGAGCCTGCCTGGAGCAGGGATGTGTGGATGCTGAAAGAGC
>NW_010396102.1:285161-291584 GCF_000710305.1 Buceros rhinoceros silvestris
CCTGTGTTTACCTACGACATAGCTGAGACACCTGCATTGATGTTAGCTTGATGCAAAACATAAATAAATATAAACACATGGAGTGTGTTTATAAACATCGTAAATATGTGATAGTCTGTTTGAATGCACCAATGTAAACACGACCTGGTGGGAAAAGGAGCGAAGGGTCATCAGCTGAGCACATCTCCCGGGGCTTCCAGCACCTGGCTGAGGTCCTGGCATTCCCAGGATGGGCAGAACGCAGGAGGATCAGGACTAACGTGGTCCAGGAGCCACCATCAGCAGGGGGAAGCCCTTCTAGCCACATCTCATCGTGGCGATGGCATGTGCCATTCCTCGGAGGCAATTATTCGTCATAGGCTCGTTGACCTGAAACTAAACTCTTGGGAAAACCGAGATTTGAGTCAACCTTTGCCTGTCTGACCCCGAACAGGGAGAGATGGGGCTGCAGGGGAAGGGGCAGACATGTCAGGGAAGCCGGCTTGCCATTCCTGTGGATGTTTGTAGAGGATTAAGAGAGGAACGATCTCTCTCCAGGCTTGTCTTAAGGTTTAAGAATTACCTGGAGGGCCCACTGGAATCCATTTTTGGATGAGTGGAGATTTTTTCCTATCCGCAGTGACAGAAAGTGAGTCCAGTGGTCTGGAAACGCCCCCCGAGCTGTCAGAGGAATGATGGTTGCTCTCTACAGCTCAGTGGAAAGCTGACCCATGGCAGGCTGCAGCGGGAGCCGGGGACAGCTCAGCCTCTCTGCCCATCCTCATGGGCAGGTCTGCCCTGAGGGAGGCTGAGGTGCATCAAGTTGGTCTCTGGTTGCTCCACCAGTTGACTTTGGGCAGGAACAGGGGATGAGGAGGAAGCAAGAGGAGGGTCCTGCCTTTTCTTGAGTTATATTGTTGCCTCCTCTGATCTCTTGGAAACACCTAAATTTTGCACCGGGAAGGTAGTGGTGGAGAAGAGCATTTTGGGTCCTCACCACTTCATCTCCCCAAGCCTGAAGCAATCGCTTCTCCCAAGGGGCTGGCTGGTAACTAGAAAGCCTGGAAGGCGTTTGGGGGATGAACTCAGGTTTTGGGGGCTACAGGGGGCCCTAACTCCATCCTTAGCATCACTCCAGCTGGAGGAAGATGTGTAGCTTGACAGAAAGTCCTTCCCAGCCCTGTACAAGGAGGGCAGATGCTATCACAAGTGATGTTTGCTCTGTCCTTCAGCTTTTTCTTCTAAAATTTCGTAGGTGCTTTACCAGGTTGCTGTTTTTATTGCTAATATCCCCGGATAAAGTAATTAGTGAGAAAACAGAGGACTAGTTACACAGACCTCTCCATTTGCTAACAAAATAATAATTTTTTTTTCATCCCAAAGGTGTCTAGCAGCAGGTGAGAGGCTGAGACTGGAGCTGGAGAGGGAGCACAGCTTAAAGCCGACATCATCCTAGACTGCCATTGCGTGGACCTGGTCGAGCAACAGTAAGGAAATAGCCTCTTCATTTTTTTTTTTTTTTGATTGGCAAATGGCCTCAGACGGTGCAGAACATTTTCTGTGCCGTGGTCTCATGCATGGACTTTGCTTGTGAGGTTTTGTCTGCTCAAAGGCACCCGATTTGCTGTCAGTCACCCAGCCACCCCTGAATCCTGCAGCTACAGAGGTCGCACCGTCCCTTCCCAATTCATAGGTCTGCTGGGTCGTATGTTCTCATGAGGTGACACGACATATACAGGGCGAGCCACACTTATACCAAACCTTCCAAAGTAATTCCTTTGTAGAAACCCACATGTTGAGCCTGTGAAAGCCAGTGCTGGAATCCCGCATTCGGGACACAGGGAATACCTCGGGCAGCGTGGAGACCTCGGCCATTGAGGCTTGTATCAGAACTAGTGTGGCCAGCAGGACCAGGGCAGGGATTGTCCCCCTGTACTCGGCACTGGTGAGGCCACACCTTGAATACTGTGTCCAGTTTTGGGCCCCTCACTCCCAGAAGGACATTGAGGGGCTGGAGCGTGTCCAGAGAAGGGCAACAGAGCTGGGGCATGGTCTGGAGAGCACGTCTTATGAGCTGCAGCTGAGGCACCTGGGGGTGTTTATCCTGGAGAAAAGGAGGCTGAGGGGAGACCTTATTGTCTCTACAACTCCCTGACAGGAGGTTGTAGAGTGGTGGGGGTCCGTCTTTTCTCCCATATAACAAATGACAGGACAAGGGGAAATGGCCTTAAGTTGTGCCAGGGGTTAGATATAAGGAAAAATTTCTTTACAGAGAGGATCGTGCAGCGTTGGAACAGGCTGCCCAGGTTGGTGGTGGAGTCCCCATCCCTCGAGAGCATCCTGGGAATGCATCCCTGGGAAGCATTTAAAAGCCGTGTGGAGGTGGTGCTGAGGGACAGTGTTTAGGGACCCTGGCAGTGCAGGGGGAACGGTTGGACTCGATGATCTTAAACACCTTTTCCAAGTGGATGATCCTGTGATCCTGTGTGTGTGACACTGCGGAGCAGGCCGCCCAGGTTGGTGGTGGAGTCCCCATCCCTCGAGAGCATCCTGGGAATGCATCCCTGGGAAGCATTTAAAAGCCGTGTGGAGGTGGTGCTGAGGGACAGTGTTTAGGGACCCTGGCAGTGCAGGGGGAACGGTTGGACTCGATGATCTTAAACACCTTTTCCAAGTGGATGATCCTGTGATCCTGTGTGTGTGACACTGCGCTTTGTTCTCATGTTTTCGCGGACGCTCCAGGAGAGCGCAGGGCTTGTGGTCCTGCAGGAAAAAAATCACTGTAGAAGCAAACCAGCACTGAGCATCCTTCCAGTAACGCGTGCTCCTAAGCAACCCTACAATAACAAAGGGAAGGGAGATGCCTACGGGCTGTGGGCATCTTTCAGCGGAGGAACAGCGAGTGCTGTGCAAAGGTTTTCACCCACCCTCTTATATTTGAGCAGGTCTTTTGGGCACCCCTAAAACCACACAAAACCAGTATGTAGATGGGAACAGGGTGAAAAGAATGTTTTAAGAGAGACACATATTTCACTTTCCAGCTTCTCGGGAGTTGGAAATAATGTGGAAAAAGATGTTGTTAGTTAATACTGATGAATGATCCTCCGGCAGCACCATTAATCAAAGCTAATCATCGAAATGGTTTTTGGGAGCGGAAATTTGTGTGTGCTGGTTTTGATTCCCGTATAGAATAAATGGCTTTATCGTTTTCTTCTCTGGAGTTTGCCAAGCGTCCAGTCGCCTGCTGTTTTCCTGACCCACTAATGACTCAGGAAAATCCAGAGGGCCCGGACGAGGTTTTGCTGGCATTAAGAGCTTGACTTAATACTTTGAAAAGCAGCTACGGGAGTCAGAGGCACAACCCCACTGACTGTTGGGGATATTTTATCCATGATTTTTAGCTCTGATTTTTATTTGCTTTTTGCTGAGTGTCTCAGGTATCTCTTTGACTTGTGATTCAGGGAGGGGGATTTATTCCCTTCCATTTCCAAGTGATCGCTCCACCAACAATCGTTCCTACAAGGGCTCCGCAGCAATTCTGCAGCCGTCTCTCCTCTTAAACACCATGTTTGGACGGGTAAAGGGCTCTTGCTTGTTCATATCAGGAAAACTACTCTCCTGCTGACCCGCTTTGCTTGGTCTGTAGTGCAGGTGGGACAGAAAAGAGCAGCTCAAGCGCTTTATTCAGCCTGTGTCCTATTAAAACCAGTGAAACGCTCCATCCAGGAGACCAGAGAGTGATTCAAAGCCCAAAGCTCCAGGTGACTCACTGGCCAGTTCCAATTTCATGGGTCCCGCAAGTCTCACGGACACCTTTGCACAGAGGTGAGCGCTGTGAGTAACAACCACCACCATCAAGGCCAGCGTGAGGATCCCTCTGTGCAGAAGCTCACAACCAGTTTCCAGGACATCGGATTTATGCGAAGGCTGGAAAGTTGTGTGCGCTTTTTGTACAAATTTCCTTGTGAGGGCAAAATGAACGTGAAATTCATTAGCGAGAGCTGAACCCTGGATCATCTGTTTAAAAAATGCGGGTTCTTGCCAAGCCAATTGAAAGGAAAACCAGAGGAGCAGTGTAAAAATTTATATCCCGTTTTACACCGCAGAGTTGCAAATGGGTGACCAGGACACCCGTGTGCCCTAGCCACCGCGCTCTGTAATTTGGGAAATTAATTGCAATAATGGGAGATGAAACGCAAGGGTCAGCCAGCAGCCGAGGAGCGGCCCTGGCCGGCCGTAGTTACACCAACCACAGTCAACGTTAAAGTATTTTATGGTGGTGTTGAGAATACGGTGCAGACGAATAAGAAATCAGAGAAGGCAAACGCATGTAAAGTGCCCTGGAAATCCCCCTGCCATCGCGGTGCTGCCTTCCCAACCGGCTCCTAACCCCGGCCCACGCCTTCTGAAAGAGCCATTATGTGCATTATGCGTCAGCAAAGACTCGTATTTGTTTTTTTCTCTTTGTCTCAGTGTTTCAGATAACTTTTCGCTGTGCAATTCCCAGTGTTTATTTTTTTCCCTAAGAGCTGATAGCTAAATATATTCCTGATCTCCACATTTCGGCTGTTGCTGTTTGTTTAATGACTTTCACTCACTGCAGTGTGATTAAGTTCAGCGGCGTCTGGGTGTTTTGGTTAGCATTGAATTCCCTTCATTTGGGGAAATGAAGAATTCATTCCACACCATGCTTTCTCCCAGTTACCTTCCTGTAAGCGAGGAGGGTGGGGTTTGCTCCAGGTCCCCCATCATCCCCACTCCTGTTTTGCAATTTTTTCTCCCTGGCTTGCGACCGGCTTTCTAGTTCTGCCTCTCGGAGAATGAAAATCCACCCTGAAACAAGAGAAAACCAAAAACTTGCTGCTGCCTGGGGGAGAGATGTTGCTGCTGTGGGGAAGATGCTGGAGACCAGCATCGACTTCATCACATCACCTGCCTGGGACATCTCCAAAATCCAGTCCTTCGCAGAACGTCCTTGCCTCCACCATCCAGGGATGATGGTGGTGGTGGTTCTCACTGCATGTGCACCAAGGCAGCGGTGGTCCCTTGGCCACCATCCATCTGTCTCAGCAAACGGGTGTGTGAAGCATGTGGGATTCGTGGGTGGGTGGGGTGTTTTTTCTCTCTTTTGTGGTGCGGTGGCCTGTGGAGACCCCACAGCTACACGGCAGTGAAGGAGAGCGGGGTTCAGCCCTGCAACAGCAACCAAACCACTCCACCTGGAGGTCAAAGCAAAATGTGGCGGGGGCTCAGGGGCCACCTGGGATTTGTGGCTCAGCAGCTGAACCAAAAAAACAGCGAAGGGTAGATATTTACCTTGTGTCGACCCCAAATCGAGGTTGTATTGAGGAAAAGAATCCACGATTGAGAAGAAAAGCGACGTGGCAGCCTGCAGAGCCCTTCTGCGTGACGGGAAGGCGGTGCACGGGAGGAGATGCTCCCACACTGGGCTGTGTCTATACCAGCATCTGCCTCCAGCTCTGCTGTCTCCATCATGGGGACACCACTGAGCTTTGGGGGCCAGTGGCAAGGATTTGAGTTACGGGATCTCCTCCCCTGGGGCACAGATTTCTTTGGAACTTGGTGGCTGAAGCTTTTTTTTTGCTTCTGCCTCTACTCCTCTGGGCAAGGCTCTTCCTCCCTGGGCACTGAGCATCTGCCTCCTCCTCAAATTCTATTAATTTTGAGCAAGTACCTTCAACATCCCTCTGAATTCCTGATGTTCACCATTCAACCTGCTCACCAGCGGCTTGGGGTTTACCAAACCAGCATTTTTCAGTGACGAGCAATGTTCTGAAATGAAGTCACCCGGATTAATTAGAACTACAGTTCTGAGAGCTCAGGACCTCGGGGGAAGTCGGGGCTGCGTTTGAAGCGGTATCTCTGTATTTTGGAGTGTCAGCTCCCTGCGAGCCCCGATGAACGCTGCATTGACCGAGCCGGTGACCTGATCCACTGGACATTTCCACTGTTCCTGGAAACAAAAGAAAACACTGCTGTCTGGGGGGGTGTTTTGCATGTCAGTATTGCTCTGAGGGAAGTTGGTGCTTGAATATATGTGGAAAATAACTAAAAAATATACTCGTATGTCTTGCAGGACTTACAGGAAATTAGCACAAGTGAATTACCCTAAACAAAATTACCCTGCACGTGTGTTCCAGGGAAGAATTTGAAAATCATTTGAGAAGGCTTTTTTTTTTTTCTCTTTGCAAAGCTAATGGATCTCATAATTTTGCACAGCCCTATTGGAAATAGGAAAGAACCTGCCTCATCCAATTAAGAATTAGAAGTGGAGCAGCAACAGGGAGAAAGATTTCTATTAAAAAACAAAAAAACCCCAACAAAAAATAAAAAGGGTTTTGTTCTCAAGCTGAAATACTGCTGAACTGGGACTTCGCTCCAGAACAGTGATGTGTGCTGGTACAAGCAAAACGCTGGTACACT
>NW_010396102.1:291770-292542 GCF_000710305.1 Buceros rhinoceros silvestris
GCTGGTGTGAGGGGCGAGGGTAGGCTGGGAGGGGTGCCCCGGGCGGTGGGCAGCGTAGGGCGGCTCTTGCAGAAACCGAGGTCCCGTTCTCTAAACTCTGAGTAACAGCGCAGCGGCTCATTTCGCATATTTAAGTATTTACTGCTGTCTCAGGAAGCAGGAAATTCCTACCACTATGGGGGAAGTACAAAGTTCAGCTGGACAAACTGGGAGAATAAAAGATTCTAGGAAAATGCTCTGGATCCTGATGGGATTCAGCAGCCCGGGGTCAGATGGTTTTCTATCAGGGCAAGGGCACAGCATGGTTTTGGAGCGGTGATGCCTGATGGGCTCAAAGCAAGCTGGTCCAGCTGGTGGGTTTGGAGGTGCTGACGGCTCTTCTGCCTGGCACCGGCAGAGGAAGATGTTTCTGCCCCGAGCCCGGGCTGTGGAGAGGCTGCACTTCTCTCAAATGATGCTTTGGGTTATTGTAAAAATCGAGGAACTGGCTTCAGACAGGCTCAGGCTTTCAAGTTTATTAGTGTGTTTTCAAGCTGGGCTCCAGTCCCTTCTGCTGGAGCACACGCCGCCTTGCCATCTCCTGCTGACTGTAATGAGCTGTCGGAGGGGAGGGAAGGTCAAACTCCTTCAGCATCAGGTGTGAACACAGATGCATGGAAAACAGACCCCTGTTATCTTAGCAACCGAAGCACTGCCCTTGGCGGGCTGGAGAAGAGCCCTGAAATAGCAGCGCAGGCGATGCGAACAGCAGCCGTGGCAGGGCCCGCGGGGC
>NW_010396102.1:292648-293828 GCF_000710305.1 Buceros rhinoceros silvestris
TGCCCCCCATGCATGGGGTGCAGCTCAGACTGTGCTCTCTGGTGCAGGGAAGCCTTTTGGTGATGAAATTGTTTGCTTTGCACTTTTCACTGTAGAAGCTCTGATAGAGCTGCCTTTGTGGTTTTTGAAGAGCGCTCGGAGATGTCAGCAGGCTCCTGCTGCTCTGCCTTGGGAGTGAGGAGCAGACACCGGGAGGTGGAATGTGTTTGTATTTGTTGAGATCCAGGTCCATCCATCGAGGGACCTTATTATCCAGCCAGCCAGCTCTGACCTTCTTATTTCAGTTGTCCTAGGGCTCGTTCTAGCAAGAGAAGATGCCAACGCAAGAGCATGTCAGTAGGGAATACTGGATGATAACGACCACAGGTTTTATGGTCCGGAAGGGAGAAAATGCTCGTTCTTTGAAAGGCAGCTGACTGCCCTGCACAGAGCTCGGCTGCCGCTCCGAGGGCTGGAGGAGCTGCATGTCCCTGTTTGTGGTGTTGAGCTTCCCAAAGACCAGGCAGTGAGTGCCTTGCAAAGCCTCTTTGCATCCAATGGCTGCAGAACACATGCTGTTGACATCCCAAAGCGTTTCTGCCAGCATGTCGGCCGTTATTCCGCTGTCCTTCCTTGGCAAGACTTAGCGGGGGTGTCTCAGGATGTAAGTGGGACCCCTGCATCAGCAGAGCGAGGGGCTTCAAACGGACTTTTGCAAAAGCTGAAACCCCAGCTCGCGCACTGCAAATGAGCTCGAGCACTTTGCTTTCCCTTTTCACCGTGGCATTTTGTCTCCTAGAAACCATAAGAATCCGGACACCAAACTCATGATAAGGGAGGGAGACTTCAAGATTTTAATTAACTGTTAAGGGAGAGCCACCTGTGCTCCGCACGAGCCTCTTCCTTTCCCTGGGCCCAGTTCCCAGCACACTCTGTGTTGTTCTCCGTTCCTGGATGGAAAACAGCATAAAAAAACGTTGATGTTTGTAATTTCTGCCTGGGATTTGCTGTATGCTGCTGGGCATTTGTTCTCAAGACCTGCTGTCGAAAAGCCTAACACCATGGTGAGCATTGGTGGTGTCCAAGCTCCCCACCCCGGCAGGGAGGAGATGGAGGAGGAGACTGCAGGGCTGGGATCTCCAGTAACGTGCTTTACTGAGCGGGAGACAGTAATCAGCAGTCCGTCTAAATTAAAGAGCGG
>NW_010396102.1:293966-302998 GCF_000710305.1 Buceros rhinoceros silvestris
TTAAGCCTACAAGGAGCCTTGTCCGTGAATCCTGCACAACAGCAGCAGTGGCCTCGGTGTTCAATAGCATCGTGTTGGCTGGTGGCAAATTCTCGCTGGAGAAAAAGGGGGTGTGTGAACTGCTGTTCTAACCACCTCAAACACCAGCATTTGCGGCCGTTGCTTTGCAGAATCCTCGCTCCTTTTTGGGGTCCCCACCGTAGATCTCCTCTACCTGGGAGCCCCCCATCCTCCCATCCCAGAGGACCCAGTGGCAGCTGGTGGCAGTGGTAGCTGCTCCCTTCAAACCCAGCCTGGCTGGGGAGGGGGAAGCGCATCATTCCCCAGGACAGCACCATGCCGCTGTCGGGTGAGATCTGTCAGCTCCCCCGTCGCAGGTAATGGCGATGACGGGTGAGGGAGCAGCTACTCCTAACTGACAGGTTATTTTTAATCCCCCTGCAGTTCACTGGGAGGTCAATGCACTTGAGGGTTTTTTTGTTGTTGCTTTTGGAGCAGGGAGATTTCTGGCTCGTCCTGTCTGTGCTCCTGAGAGGTAACTCCATGGCAGATGAAGCGTGGATTCACCTGCCTTACCTTAGGCATCTCGAGCTCAGACAACTAAGCCTGCGCTAATCATCCCCTTCATAGCCACAGGAAGGCATCTGGCATGTCCTAAAACAGGTGTCAGTGGAAAGCTGCATCAGCAGCCTGCTGAGGGTGAGGTCTGATGCCTCCAGGTCCTCATCCTCTGCCTCGACTTACCCTGGAGCACATCTTGAGCTTTTACCAAGCTGATGCTCAGCAGAGGATTTAACACAGCGCTCCAAGGGACAGCGGGTGCTTGCCTGGGTACCCTTGTGGCCACTTTCTCTCCTCGTTGGCCAGGGTCAAGGTGTTGCAGCTCTCTGGGACTGGCGGGGGGGAAGGTTGAAGCTTGCTGCTATGTTAGACCAAGCCCAAGCGAGCCATGCGCCTTGAAACCCGGGGGTGGGAGATCTGAAAGTTCACCTGTTTGCCTTTGCAGGCATATAACCTGCTTTGGAAGCAGAGGCCAAAGGTTTGCGTACACTCTGGCACCTTTTAAAAACAGACCTTTGCATAACCTGAACCCTTCTAAGCAGTAACGGCTGTTTTCTTGATGTGCAACAGCCATCCAGAACGCAGACATAGCTGCTTTAGAACTCCCAGATGTCTGTGTTGGATTATGGAAGCTCTGCTGCAACACCATCAGGCTCCCAGTTAAGCTCATGGTTGTTCCGAACCAGCTGCCAAAAGCCAGCAGAGCTCTTCATGTTGCTGCCGGTCAGGATCTCCACCAACCCGAGGCTGCCCATGTGCCGCCCCCGCATGGTTGAGCTCTAATTTCTTAGCTGTTAGATGAGATGACATCTCATCCCACTTGCCCACTCCACCCCGGACGTGTCACTTTTTTCCTGCAGCCAATCCTCTCTTGCAAAGTGAATGCTCAGCCTCCAGCTGTGCCCGTCCCAGTCCCCGTTGGACCCAAGTGGGGTGGTTGTGTGAGTGCGCACGATGAAGCCAGCACACCCCTGCTGCCAGCTCAGCTATACCAGTCCTGCACCGGTGCGGGGGTGGGGTGTATATAAAACAGGGAAAGCTGGCTGGACCAACCCTGGGCATGTCCTTTCTCAGAGACTTTATCTGGGTGGCAAGTTCTCTAGCACCAGAATGTGATGGTTGGATATGAAACATTTTTTGGCTTCAGTCAAATCATCTGACTGTTGGATTGGGTGTTGGATAGACTATTATCCCCCCCACTCCCTCTGCAGTCTTCTCCCCTCTTCCCTAAAGAAAACCCTCTCCCAAACTAAGAGCTTTGTTATGTCTCATTGTCTTCTCTGGCACTTGGAAATGCAAGTTTTTCCCATCTATCTTTTTGGCATCTGTTCACGCTCTCCAGGACTTTGTTGGTTTTGCACTGATTTCTTGCTCCGAGAATTGACTTCAGGACCATGGGAAAGACTTTATGGCTGTGATGGGGCTGTGGTATGTCTGAGTGGAGTCATCGCTCACCCTGCAGACCCTGGGCTGTGTGAGGACCATGTAGGCGGTGAAGCCCATGTCATCACCTATGGTGGGCTGCACCATGCAAGGGTCTGATCCAGGGTGCCGGGAGCCTGGGGAGGAGCAGGGAGGGAAGCCAAGGCATTTTATTTCTCTGTTTATGCTTCAGACACACCAATCCATACTTTGGCATAGAACGTGGTCATGAGTCATGCATGTCCTTCTCGTGGGAGAAAAAACCTGGCTGGTTCTGGGCTGGAGCTTGGTGGTATCTGTGAAGAGGACTATCTGACATGGTTTTGAGCATTAGCAGATGATGTAGGAGGCCCCTGTTAATCGTACATAAAGAATCTCCAGTCTAGGAATTGCAATGGGTAGAAAAGATCCCAAAGCAGAACTCCAGTCATGAGCCAGGGTCATGTTTTTTGTGGCTGCAAGGAGACAACATGACATCTCCTTCAGGAGAGGTGAATTGAGCAAAATACCCCTCTTCTTTCCAGCCAGCAACCCTTCCCTTAAGCTGAAGAGAAGGTAGGAGTTCCCACAAAGAGAGCAATACCCATGCTTAGAGTGCAAGGTGATGCTCAGTGCTCATCCTGCCGTGCCCCGCTCCGGGCCGATGGCATCTGCGGGGCTACAACGCAACAGACGTTCATCCCGGCGCGAACCTTGACAAAACGAGTGTTTCTCCTTGACTCTGCCAGTTCTCTGTTGAGATTACTACCAATCCGGTACATTTTTTAAAGCAAATGAGGTTTCAAAACGCCTGTTGATAAGATCTTTCTTGCCCTCAGTGGAGTCATTAATTCAATATACTGAAATACCATTTTAATTAGTTTGCACAATGGTCCCAAGAGCAATGAAATAATGCTCTTTATTGTGCGAGTATGTGGTGTGCTGCGCGTAATCCTGTTCTTTATCTCTTGTCTTCTGTTCTGTCTCACTGGCAAGTATTAGTGCATCCCTTCTCCCCGTCGTACCGGTGTGCGAGCGTGCCAGCAAGCTCCGGTTAAATACTCAACGTTGCATTAAAACAACATTGTGGTAATTACTTGACTGCCAGAAAAATCAGAGTTAAAGGCTGCCTTTGCTGTAACCAGGTATTATGATGACCTCCAAATTGTGTGTAATACCACTCATCCTTCACCCCCATCTTCCTCCTCTCAGCAATCCTAATTGTTGCAGTGCCATGGTAGAACCAAGGGTTGCCCAAGGAGTGCAGAGCCGTGTCTGCGAGCGTCTGGTCGGTGGCAAATTCGGCTCCAAGAATGGGAGTGGGTCAAGGGATTCACCCAATGTCACTCGGGTGCTCAGAGCACAGTCTGTGCAGTGGGATTGGAGTGGGTGCTGTCCCAGGACCAGCTTTGCCTTGGAGGACACTGTCGATTCCAAAGAAACCCTCCATTTTAGTTTAGCTAACCCAAGAAACACATCCATTTAGACAAAATAACAAATGCCCAAGTATGTTTTCTTGCCTCTTTAATGCCTCTTGAAAGCTCTTGGAACGCAAGTCCAAGCCCCCTAAATAATCCCATATCCTCCTTCCTCCTGCTTTGGTGCACCTGAGCCCTCCTCCAGCACACTGAGCCCTTCTTCCTTTTGCGGCTGGCTTCCAAAAACAACCTCCGAGAGATCTTCTCTGCCATAATCTTCCATCCTTTTCCAGATGATTCTGGCTCAGCCCCAGCACATGATACAGGCATCTCACCAGGTCTGTTGCTTTGTTATTTCAGCACTGGAATTCAGATTTTAAAACTGGTTGGCCTCAACAGTACCCGTGTTTCTGGCTGTTTGGCTTCCAGAGCCTCAAGGGGAAAAACAGAGAAGCTCCATAATCAAGAAGTTTTGAGTCATAAAGCATAGACAGATAGTGTTTCCAGTGGCCAAACAGAATTCACAAGCAGCACGTAGGCTTCCAAAACCATCACAAGGTCATCACATTTCTTGTAAGCTCATCACATTTTTCATGGAGTATTGCGATAAACCTGACCATCTGTTATATGAGAGCAAAGACAGAAGAAAACCCTTAGTCTTAAAAATTGGTTGAGGGTTGAAAACCAATCTCTGCTGTGCTTCTGGTGGTCTTCCATTGGCAGCCCAGAGACCTCTCCTGCTGCCCCGTGACTCACATGTGATGACTCCCCGTTGCAGATGGAAAGATCCTGGCTGAGGTGGGAGACTCACCTTCAAGGCGTGTAGGCTTGTGTGCTCTTCTTACACGTTGTAGAAGAGCCTTGAAATTGATGTTGCCTCTGAAACACCTCCAGGTCGGGGAGGTGCTGCTAAAGCCGTTCCGGGTTTCTGTCTGTCGAAACAAATACTTTCAGAAGAGAACAAACCCTTAACGGCTGGTTGGACGCCCCAGCTTCTTTTTTCAGAGTGTGATTTGCAAACCATGAGGAGGTTGGTTGTGACTAAAGAAACACAGTCCATCAGATAATGTTGCGCGAGTTCAAAAAATGGAAACCTGGAAGTCCGTTGCGGCGAAGAAGAGGAAGGACCAGAGTGCGATGGTGTGAAGGCTGTGCAATATAGCATACGAGTGGATCCCTGCGTGGACGCAGCTCACAAGGGGCAGGGTTCCTCAGCTCTGGGGGTTGCCTAGAGAGATCCTGTCATTCCAGCAACTCCCAGTGCAAGCTTGGAGTGTCCACCGTGCTGTGGATTCCGAACCAGCGAGCGAGCTTTGCGGCTTCCATGCATCGCATGGTGCAGGCTTGTCCTGGTCAGGCAATGAGATTTCTCTGCAGGGAAGCCCTCGCCCTAATTCCAGCAACGTGCCTTACATTAAGACTGAAATGTATATTAGTTGTTTCCATCCGCCCTCAAACCAGTACAGATGGTTTTGCTTTCTGCTCCAGTCGTCTGGAAGGGGCATGTGTGCCCATCCCCAGCACATGGGGAACGCAGATGCTGAGCAGCCGGGCTCGGCGGGACGTGAGGCAGGGGGGAGGAGAAATGCACCCCAGTTTGGTCCACTTTGGAGTGACCCCAAGGACGGCTTTCCTCCTGACTGCCATCTCCTCCCCAGGAGAATCTGTCTGGGCAGGCTTTGTCTCAACACCCCTTTGCAGATTACCCTGAGGTTTTTTTACATGTTTTTTTTTTTGCTCATGCACACAGGATGTTCATGGCTTTAATTCGTAAGTTGCATAGGAAGAGCCACAGACTCAGGACATCCTTTTTTAATCATAGCCAGCATCTCTGAAGGCATTACCTGCAAGCTTGGGCAGACAGACATTTTATTACCCACTTGCAAAATGATTACAGTAATTAGCTTTACCCTGTACAAATGAATAGTGGGATTTAACCCAATTGTGATAATAGGGAGCAGCAAAGAAATCCAGCTCTGTAACGTGGCCTGGTCCTAACCAGGGAGGGGGAACCCTCTGAGATGTTATTTTTCCAGTAGGATGGCTGCCTTCTAATGAAGTTTATCAAGCCATGTCGAAAGCATATGGAAATGGAAATGCCATGAGTTCATAGTGAAGCGATTAAATTTGTTAGAAAGTGAAGAGCCCAGGCAGACATTTCACATCGCTAGTGCTGAAAAGATAATATCGACCCCGGCTTATCTGCACATCTATCTGGAGCGCGGCCTCAGCCAGCCCCTTTGCTTGGCTTGTACCTTCAAAGCCTTCCTGCTGTTATCCTGGGGATTATTTTTCTGCCAAAACGAGAAGTAATCCCAATATTCCCTGGACTGAATCTGGGAAGTTATTAGGAATCTGCCTGTGCGTGTTACGGTTTTACACTCCGTTGTCCTACACAGACCTTTCCTTTAAGGACTTTGCTGCTTGGACGGTTTTGTTCATCTTGGACCTAATCCAGCTATAGTACCTGCTTTAATCTAAATAATGCTTCGTATTTTAAACCTCTTCCTCCTTTCAGTTTAATCAGACTCTGATACTGCTTCTCATCACAAGCTTTAACCCTGGTTTTCCATAACACACCTGAAACTGGGCTTATCTCTAAGCAAGTGGCTGTTTCCAGCTGCATCTGCCATGGTGGGGGCTGGCAGCCCTGGACACGGCAATTCCTAGTGCAAGAGCCGGGTCACGGGGACTGATGCAGCCAGGGGCTTCCTCTAATCCCAGCTCTCCATCAGCCCCCCAAGGACCCACTAAGGGTTGTGCTGAGCTTTTGGCTTCTTGGCTGCATGATGTGAGCTCTCATCAAACCATCTCACCTTTCTTTCCATTTAGTCTGGAGAAGAGGCTGAGGGGAGACCTTATTGCTCTCCTCAACTCTCTGACAGGAGGTTGTAGAGAGGTGGGGGTTGGTCTCTTCTCCCATGTAACAAGTGACAGGACCAGAGGAAATGGCCAGGGGAGATCTAGGTTTGATATCAGGGAAAATTTCTTTACAGAGAGGGTTGTCAGGCATTGGAACAGGCTGCCCAGGGCAGTGGTGGAGTCCCCATCCCTGGAGGGGTTCAAAAGCTGTGTGAAGGTGCTGCTGAGGGACATGGTCTAGGGACCTGGCAGTGCTGGGGAATGAGGGGACTCGAGGAGCTTAAAAGCTCTCTTCCAACCAAATGATTGTGTGATTCTGCCATCCTGCAGCCTCTTGCTCTGCTAAAATATAAACTTTCTCCCTAGCAAACTTCTCAGATCAACAGCAAATTCCTGAGCGCATCCAAACAGTTCCTCCATGCGAGGTGATTGCAGAAGATTTGCATAGTCCCAGACGATCTTCTGGAGCTCAGGTCTGAGGCTTTGGGATGGCCAAAGCCACAACAACATGAGCAAAACCGATAGCACCTAATTATTTCTGCTCTAAGCAAGCTTTGCTTGTGTGTGCATTAACGAGCTAATTTAAGGAGGAAGAGGTGTGTGCCGGAAGGGAAGGTGTAGCGAATTGCCTGCTCTGCTGTGATTAAAGGTGTTGTGCAATTCAACCAGAGCAGCTCCTAATTGCAGCTGCACTCACAAGATACTCATCTGCGCTGCAGCCCGTGCCCACTCCTGGCTCTTCCCCTCCTTCCACACCACCAGGTTATTTGCTTTCAGCATCGTTGTGGCTTCCTTTATTTGCCATCTATCCAATGACAACCCTTTGACTGAAAGGACGGCGTGCTGAGGCCGCGCCGCGTCTCCCGACCATGGCTGCTGCTCCACGCAGGGGAGGGGGGTTGCAAAGGGCTCACGGGCACAGAGTGGTGGCTGGCTGCAGGAAGGCTCCAGGTCGCGGGGCTGCCGTGAATATCCGTCTTTGCCATCAGGCTCGGGGTGTATTTGTTGTAAGCATCGTCTTGCCCTCCAGCAGATTCCTGTTCCACAGTTGCCATTTGTCTGAATTGCTCCATATTTCCACACCTCCACATCACTGGCAACGAGCTTTTCTGCCTCTCATCACCTTGTGAGGGAAGCTTCTACCTTTTCTCTCGTGCTCTGCAAGCTTCCTGGGGCTGGTTTCAAGCCCGTGAATCCTCCACCTTGTGCCCAAATGCTCATCCCTGTCCCCCTGCTTTGCCCCCCCGGCTCCAGGAAGGAAAGCAGGCAGGGAAGTGGGATGTGCACCTACTTCAAAGTGATGAGAGTGTGTAAACCTGTTAATGCATCAGTAGCGCCGGAGCGTGTCCAGAAAAGGGCAGTGAAGCTGGTGAAGGGTCTAGAGAGCAAGACTTAGGAGGAGCGGCTGAGGGACATGGTGGCGGGGGGGGTTAGTCTGGAGAAAAGAAGACTCAGGGGAGACCTCATCACTCTCTACAACTACCCGAAAAGAAGTTGTAGCAACATTGGGGTCCGTCTCTTCTCCCATGTGACAGGATGAGAGGAAAGGGCCTCAAGTTGTGCCATGGGAGATTTATGTTGGGTATTAGGAAAAATTTCTTTACAGAGAGGGTTGTCAGGCATTGGAACGGCCTGCCGAGGGCAGTGGTGGAGTCCCCATCCCTGGAGGGGTTTAACAGCCATGTGGAGGTGCTGCTGAGGGACACGGTTTAGGGCCCCTGGCAGTGCAGGGGGAACGGTTGGACTCGATGATCTTAAAGATCTCTTCCAACCATTTGATTGTGTGATTCTGTGATTTCTGGACAGGTTTTGTTCCCGTATCATTTATGGTTGGTTTGTCGAAGGACAGGTTATGGATTCAAGGCACTGAGCTTTGGACCTGCACCACGTGTGCCATGTCCAAAATACACGCATGGCCTGAACTGCCTGGCCAGGGACATTTCTGTCCCACCCAGAAAATGCCCCGCACGTTCCTCAGCCACAAGCCCCCACTGCAACTCCCCCATGTCGGGTGGAGTCAGCCTGACAACTCGTGTGATGAGTTTATGTGTTTAAGGATAGGAGTGAGCTTAACCCTCTGCTTAACTTCAGCTGAGCGCTCAAGTATTCCCTTGAACAAGGATTGCGGGTGTGATTCCTGAGGCTGATGAAGCTGAGAGTTTCTTTCCTCTCCTCCGAGCTGGTGCTCCTGCCTTTCTTTCCCGTTTCTGGGTTGCTTTTGCTCCAGGAAAGCTTTCTAACGGATGCTGCTGCTGCAGAGCAACGTGCAGGGTCCTTCCCGCAAGTGTTTCCGTGCTCGTCTTTATTTAACAGCAGAGGCGTCGGCGAGGGGGAGATGGGAATAAAACGCAAGTCGGATGATGCAAGGCTATAGCCCGACCTGGGATTCACCGCACAGACTATTTACTTCAAGGATTCACCCTTTGCCATGGCAACTCGGGGCTGAAGGCACATGCTGTACGGAGGAAAGTGCCCTGCTAAAGCCATTCACGTAGCCGGCGAGGTCTGGTTCCAGCCCCTTGTTGGGCTGCTGCGTGCACCCCGGCGGCAGGAGCCTGTCCAGCCCCTCGGCGTGATGTGGCTTTCCATAGGAAACTTTCCTCCAGGACCCAGCATTTGCTCCGAACTTTGTGCCATTGCACAATCCAGGGGCTGCTCCTCCAATCTGCAAAGGGAAGGTTTTCTTAAATTATTTTATTTCATTTTTATTTTATTTAATTTCATTTTATTTCATTTCATTTTATTTTATTTCACTTCACTTTATTTTATTTCATTTTATTTTATTTTATT